>NW_026048009.1:0-25802 GCF_023864345.2 Schistocerca serialis cubense
TTCTTATCCCAACACACACAAAATCATACTTTTCGGTCGAAAGCAGCCGCATTTTTTTTTATTGACAATTCGTCACGTTAGCGCGAACGCAATCCTGAGATCCAAAACTTATGAGCCGGAAGGACGCGCTTCGTGTATTTTTTTTTTTTTTTTGGAGATTTATGAATTTATTTATTAACATTACATCGTTACAAGCTAACAACTTTACAACATAAAACACGAACAGAATTGTAATTGTAAGCACTTCCTTCCGCAATCCGACGTGCCAGCAGAGCGACTTGCCGAATTAGCGGGCGCGCCGCCGTGTGTGTGAGACGCGCAGCTTCTCGTTGCACCTCCTGTCATCCGCTTGGCGCGTGCAGCCTTCGACACTCGCGGAAGACGCATCTTGTTCCTGGTGTCCAGCGCAGGAGGGCTGGCGCGCGGCCGACCGGCGTAAGGCCTGTGCGGGGTGTGGCAGTGTCTTGTTGGAGGGCGCCACTGCTGGCGATGTGAGCTTCCTCGCCTCGCCTCGCCTCGCCTCGCCTCAGACGAGGTGTTTGCGTAATTTGCAGTGCATTCGCACCATTCCTGTCCCTGTCCCCGTCCCGACTTGTCCCGACTTTGCTCGACTGCCGCTCGCTGCCGCTCGGGTCCGTGGCCCATATAACAGCGCAAGCACAAGAAACGTCTGCAGGAGATGAGGAGACGAGACGAGACGACTAAAGAATAAATTTATAATTACATATCGAAGTAGGAATTGTACACCGCTACACAACAACAGGCCCTGACGTATTTCAGAACACATCTGCCGATTCGTACTGTTTTGTCGTTTTCAAAGACTTCCTGGCGAACTTGGTTAGCACATTCTCCCTCAAACTGAGATATTTACTGCAATTTCGCACCTTATGGTCATTACAGTAGATTAAAATGCTTAAGCAAGAATCTTTGTCACAACAGAACGGTGGTATGGAAAGAGGGCGGTATAAAAAAAAAAGTAAATGAAAGGGAGCCAACAGCACGTGGTGTTCCCAGGTGGTCACCCATCCAAGTACTAACCACGCCCGATGTTGTTTAACTTCGGTGATCGGACGAGAACCGGTGTATTCAACATGGTATGGCCGTTGGCGCCCATATAATGTAGGCGCATGGAAGAATTCGCATTCGGTTCTTATCCCAACACACACAAAATCATACTTTTCGGTCGAAAGCAGCCGCATTTTTTTTTATTGACAATTCGTCACGTTAGCGCGAACGCAATCCTGAGATCCAAAACTTATGAGCCGGAAGGACGCGCTTCGTGTATTTTTTTTTTTTTTTTGGAGATTTATGAATTTATTTATTAACATTACATGTTACAAGCTAACAACTTTACAACATAAAACACGAACAGAATTGTAATTGTAAGCACTTCCTTCCGCAATCCGACGTGCCAGCAGAGCGACCTGCCGAATTAGCGGGCGCGCCGCCGTGTGTGTGAGACGCGCAGCTTCTCGTTGCACCTCCTGTCATCCGCTTGGCGCGTGCAGCCTTCGACACTCGCGGAAGACGCATCTTGTTCCTGGTGTCCAGCGCAGGAGGGCTGGCGCGCGGCCGACCGGCGTAAGGCCTGTGCGGGGTGTGGCAGTGTCTTGTTGGAGGGCGCCACTGCTGGCGATGTGAGCTTCCTCGCCTCGCCTCGCCTCGCCTCGCCTCAGACGAGGTGTTTGCGTAATTTGCAGTGCATTCGCACCATTCCTGTCCCTGTCCCCGTCCCGACTTGTCCCGACTTTGCTCGACTGCCGCTCGCTGCCGCTCGGGTCGTGGCCCATATAACAGCGCAAGCACAAGAAACGTCTGCAGGAGATGAGGAGACGAGACGAGACGACTAAAGAATAAATTTATAATTACATATCGAAGTAGGAATTGTACACCGCTACACAACAACAGGCCCTGACGTATTTCAGAACACATCTGCCGATTCGTACTGTTTTGTCGTTTTCAAAGACTTCCTGGCGAACTTGGTTAGCACATTCTCCCTCAAACTGAGATATTTACTGCAATTTCGCACCTTATGGTCATTACAGTAGATTAAAATGCTTAAGCAAGAATCTTTGTCACAACAGAACGGTGGTATGGAAAGAGGGCGGTATAAAAAAAAAAGTAAATGAAAGGGAGCCAACAGCACGTGGTGTTCCCAGGTGGTCACCCATCCAAGTACTAACCACGCCCGATGTTGTTTAACTTCGGTGATCGGACGAGAACCGGTGTATTCAACATGGTATGGCCGTTGGCGCCCATATAATGTAGGCGCATGGAAGAATTCGCATTCGGTTCTTATCCCAACACACACAAAATCATACTTTTCGGTCGAAAGCAGCCGCATTTTTTTTTATTGACAATTCGTCACGTTAGCGCGAACGCAATCCTGAGATCCAAAACTTATGAGCCGGAAGGACGCGCTTCGTGTATTTTTTTTTTTTTTTGGAGATTTATGAATTTATTTATTAACATTACATCGTTACAAGCTAACAACTTTACAACATAAAACACGAACAGAATTGTAATTGTAAGCACTTCCTTCCGCAATCCGACGTGCCAGCAGAGCGACTGCCGAATTAGCGGGCGCGCCGCCGTGTGTGTGAGACGCGCAGCTTCTCGTTGCACCTCCTGTCATCCGCTTGGCGCGTGCAGCCTTCGACACTCGCGGAAGACGCATCTTGTTCCTGGTGTCCAGCGCAGGAGGGCTGGCGCGCGGCCGACCGGCGTAAGGCCTGTGCGGGGTGTGGCAGTGTCTTGTTGGAGGGCGCCACTGCTGGCGATGTGAGCTTCCTCGCCTCGCCTCGCCTCGCCTCGCCTCAGACGAGGTGTTTGCGTAATTTGCAGTGCATTCGCACCATTCCTGTCCCTGTCCCCGTCCCGACTTGTCCCGACTTTGCTCGACTGCCGCTCGCTGCCGCTCGGGTCGTGGCCCATATAACAGCGCAAGCACAAGAAACGTCTGCAGGAGATGAGGAGACGAGACGAGACGACTAAAGAATAAATTTATAATTACATATCGAAGTAGGAATTGTACACCGCTACACAACAACAGGCCCTGACGTATTTCAGAACACATCTGCCGATTCGTACTGTTTTGTCGTTTTCAAAGACTTCCTGGCGAACTTGGTTAGCACATTCTCCCTCAAACTGAGATATTTACTGCAATTTCGCACCTTATGGTCATTACAGTAGATTAAAATGCTTAAGCAAGAATCTTTGTCACAACAGAACGGTGGTATGGAAAGAGGGCGGTATAAAAAAAAAAGTAAATGAAAGGGAGCCAACAGCACGTGGTGTTCCCAGGTGGTCACCCATCCAAGTACTAACCACGCCCGATGTTGTTTAACTTCGGTGATCGGACGAGAACCGGTGTATTCAACATGGTATGGCCGTTGGCGCCCATATAATGTAGGCGCATGGAAGAATTCGCATTCGGTTCTTATCCCAACACACACAAAATCATACTTTTCGGTCGAAAGCAGCCGCATTTTTTTTTATTGACAATTCGTCACGTTAGCGCGAACGCAATCCTGAGATCCAAAACTTATGAGCCGGAAGGACGCGCTTCGTGTATTTTTTTTTTTTTTTGGAGATTTATGAATTTATTTATTAACATTACATCGTTACAAGCTAACAACTTTACAACATAAAACACGAACAGAATTGTAATTGTAAGCACTTCCTTCCGCAATCCGACGTGCCAGCAGAGCGACTGCCGAATTAGCGGGCGCGCCGCCGTGTGTGTGAGACGCGCAGCTTCTCGTTGCACCTCCTGTCATCCGCTTGGCGCGTGCAGCCTTCGACACTCGCGGAAGACGCATCTTGTTCCTGGTGTCCAGCGCAGGAGGGCTGGCGCGCGGCCGACCGGCGTAAGGCCTGTGCGGGGTGTGGCAGTGTCTTGTTGGAGGGCGCCACTGCTGGCGATGTGAGCTTCCTCGCCTCGCCTCGCCTCGCCTCGCCTCAGACGAGGTGTTTGCGTAATTTGCAGTGCATTCGCACCATTCCTGTCCCTGTCCCCGTCCCGACTTGTCCCGACTTTGCTCGACTGCCGCTCGCTGCCGCTCGGGTCGTGGCCCATATAACAGCGCAAGCACAAGAAACGTCTGCAGGAGATGAGGAGACGAGACGAGACGACTAAAGAATAAATTTATAATTACATATCGAAGTAGGAATTGTACACCGCTACACAACAACAGGCCCTGACGTATTTCAGAACACATCTGCCGATTCGTACTGTTTTGTCGTTTTCAAAGACTTCCTGGCGAACTTGGTTAGCACATTCTCCCTCAAACTGAGATATTTACTGCAATTTCGCACCTTATGGTCATTACAGTAGATTAAAATGCTTAAGCAAGAATCTTTGTCACAACAGAACGGTGGTATGGAAAGAGGGCGGTATAAAAAAAAAAGTAAATGAAAGGGAGCCAACAGCACGTGGTGTTCCCAGGTGGTCACCCATCCAAGTACTAACCACGCCCGATGTTGTTTAACTTCGGTGATCGGACGAGAACCGGTGTATTCAACATGGTATGGCCGTTGGCGCCCATATAATGTAGGCGCATGGAAGAATTCGCATTCGGTTCTTATCCCAACACACACAAAATCATACTTTTCGGTCGAAAGCAGCCGCATTTTTTTTTATTGACAATTCGTCACGTTAGCGCGAACGCAATCCTGAGATCCAAAACTTATGAGCCGGAAGGACGCGCTTCGTGTATTTTTTTTTTTTTTTTGGAGATTTATGAATTTATTTATTAACATTACATCGTTACAAGCTAACAACTTTACAACATAAAACACGAACAGAATTGTAATTGTAAGCACTTCCTTCCGCAATCCGACGTGCCAGCAGAGCGACTGCCGAATTAGCGGGCGCGCCGCCGTGTGTGTGAGACGCGCAGCTTCTCGTTGCACCTCCTGTCATCCGCTTGGCGCGTGCAGCCTTCGACACTCGCGGAAGACGCATCTTGTTCCTGGTGTCCAGCGCAGGAGGGCTGGCGCGCGGCCGACCGGCGTAAGGCCTGTGCGGGGTGTGGCAGTGTCTTGTTGGAGGGCGCCACTGCTGGCGATGTGAGCTTCCTCGCCTCGCCTCGCCTCGCCTCGCCTCAGACGAGGTGTTTGCGTAATTTGCAGTGCATTCGCACCATTCCTGTCCCTGTCCCCGTCCCGACTTGTCCCGACTTTGCTCGACTGCCGCTCGCTGCCGCTCGGGTCGTGGCCCATATAACAGCGCAAGCACAAGAAACGTCTGCAGGAGATGAGGAGACGAGACGAGACGACTAAAGAATAAATTTATAATTACATATCGAAGTAGGAATTGTACACCGCTACACAACAACAGGCCCTGACGTATTTCAGAACACATCTGCCGATTCGTACTGTTTTGTCGTTTTCAAAGACTTCCTGGCGAACTTGGTTAGCACATTCTCCCTCAAACTGAGATATTTACTGCAATTTCGCACCTTATGGTCATTACAGTAGATTAAAATGCTTAAGCAAGAATCTTTGTCACAACAGAACGGTGGTATGGAAAGAGGGCGGTATAAAAAAAAAAGTAAATGAAAGGGAGCCAACAGCACGTGGTGTTCCCAGGTGGTCACCCATCCAAGTACTAACCACGCCCGATGTTGTTTAACTTCGGTGATCGGACGAGAACCGGTGTATTCAACATGGTATGGCCGTTGGCGCCCATATAATGTAGGCGCATGGAAGAATTCGCATTCGGTTCTTATCCCAACACACACAAAATCATACTTTTCGGTCGAAAGCAGCCGCATTTTTTTTTATTGACAATTCGTCACGTTAGCGCGAACGCAATCCTGAGATCCAAAACTTATGAGCCGGAAGGACGCGCTTCGTGTATTTTTTTTTTTTTTTTGGAGATTTATGAATTTATTTATTAACATTACATCGTTACAAGCTAACAACTTTACAACATAAAACACGAACAGAATTGTAATTGTAAGCACTTCCTTCCGCAATCCGACGTGCCAGCAGAGCGACTGCCGAATTAGCGGGCGCGCCGCCGTGTGTGTGAGACGCGCAGCTTCTCGTTGCACCTCCTGTCATCCGCTTGGCGCGTGCAGCCTTCGACACTCGCGGAAGACGCATCTTGTTCCTGGTGTCCAGCGCAGGAGGGCTGGCGCGCGGCCGACCGGCGTAAGGCCTGTGCGGGGTGTGGCAGTGTCTTGTTGGAGGGCGCCACTGCTGGCGATGTGAGCTTCCTCGCCTCGCCTCGCCTCGCCTCGCCTCAGACGAGGTGTTTGCGTAATTTGCAGTGCATTCGCACCATTCCTGTCCCTGTCCCCGTCCCGACTTGTCCCGACTTTGCTCGACTGCCGCTCGCTGCCGCTCGGGTCGTGGCCCATATAACAGCGCAAGCACAAGAAACGTCTGCAGGAGATGAGGAGACGAGACGAGACGACTAAAGAATAAATTTATAATTACATATCGAAGTAGGAATTGTACACCGCTACACAACAACAGGCCCTGACGTATTTCAGAACACATCTGCCGATTCGTACTGTTTTGTCGTTTTCAAAGACTTCCTGGCGAACTTGGTTAGCACATTCTCCCTCAAACTGAGATATTTACTGCAATTTCGCACCTTATGGTCATTACAGTAGATTAAAATGCTTAAGCAAGAATCTTTGTCACAACAGAACGGTGGTATGGAAAGAGGGCGGTATAAAAAAAAAAGTAAATGAAAGGGAGCCAACAGCACGTGGTGTTCCCAGGTGGTCACCCATCCAAGTACTAACCACGCCCGATGTTGTTTAACTTCGGTGATCGGACGAGAACGGTGTATTCAACATGGTATGGCCGTTGGCGCCCATATAATGTAGGCGCATGGAAGAATTCGCATTCGGTTCTTATCCCAACACACACAAAATCATACTTTTCGGTCGAAAGCAGCCGCATTTTTTTTTATTGACAATTCGTCACGTTAGCGCGAACGCAATCCTGAGATCCAAAACTTATGAGCCGGAAGGACGCGCTTCGTGTATTTTTTTTTTTTTTTTGGAGATTTATGAATTTATTTATTAACATTACATCGTTACAAGCTAACAACTTTACAACATAAAACACGAACAGAATTGTAATTGTAAGCACTTCCTTCCGCAATCCGACGTGCCAGCAGAGCGACTGCCGAATTAGCGGGCGCGCCGCCGTGTGTGTGAGACGCGCAGCTTCTCGTTGCACCTCCTGTCATCCGCTTGGCGCGTGCAGCCTTCGACACTCGCGGAAGACGCATCTTGTTCCTGGTGTCCAGCGCAGGAGGGCTGGCGCGCGGCCGACCGGCGTAAGGCCTGTGCGGGGTGTGGCAGTGTCTTGTTGGAGGGCGCCACTGCTGGCGATGTGAGCTTCCTCGCCTCGCCTCGCCTCGCCTCGCCTCAGACGAGGTGTTTGCGTAATTTGCAGTGCATTCGCACCATTCCTGTCCCTGTCCCCGTCCCGACTTGTCCCGACTTTGCTCGACTGCCGCTCGCTGCCGCTCGGGTCGTGGCCCATATAACAGCGCAAGCACAAGAAACGTCTGCAGGAGATGAGGAGACGAGACGAGACGACTAAAGAATAAATTTATAATTACATATCGAAGTAGGAATTGTACACCGCTACACAACAACAGGCCCTGACGTATTTCAGAACACATCTGCCGATTCGTACTGTTTTGTCGTTTTCAAAGACTTCCTGGCGAACTTGGTTAGCACATTCTCCCTCAAACTGAGATATTTACTGCAATTTCGCACCTTATGGTCATTACAGTAGATTAAAATGCTTAAGCAAGAATCTTTGTCACAACAGAACGGTGGTATGGAAAGAGGGCGGTATAAAAAAAAAAGTAAATGAAAGGGAGCCAACAGCACGTGGTGTTCCCAGGTGGTCACCCATCCAAGTACTAACCACGCCCGATGTTGTTTAACTTCGGTGATCGGACGAGAACCGGTGTATTCAACATGGTATGGCCGTTGGCGCCCATATAATGTAGGCGCATGGAAGAATTCGCATTCGGTTCTTATCCCAACACACACAAAATCATACTTTTCGGTCGAAAGCAGCCGCATTTTTTTTTATTGACAATTCGTCACGTTAGCGCGAACGCAATCCTGAGATCCAAAACTTATGAGCCGGAAGGACGCGCTTCGTGTATTTTTTTTTTTTTTTTGGAGATTTATGAATTTATTTATTAACATTACATCGTTACAAGCTAACAACTTTACAACATAAAACACGAACAGAATTGTAATTGTAAGCACTTCCTTCCGCAATCCGACGTGCCAGCAGAGCGACTGCCGAATTAGCGGGCGCGCCGCCGTGTGTGTGAGACGCGCAGCTTCTCGTTGCACCTCCTGTCATCCGCTTGGCGCGTGCAGCCTTCGACACTCGCGGAAGACGCATCTTGTTCCTGGTGTCCAGCGCAGGAGGGCTGGCGCGCGGCCGACCGGCGTAAGGCCTGTGCGGGGTGTGGCAGTGTCTTGTTGGAGGGCGCCACTGCTGGCGATGTGAGCTTCCTCGCCTCGCCTCGCCTCGCCTCGCCTCAGACGAGGTGTTTGCGTAATTTGCAGTGCATTCGCACCATTCCTGTCCCTGTCCCCGTCCCGACTTGTCCCGACTTTGCTCGACTGCCGCTCGCTGCCGCTCGGGTCGTGGCCCATATAACAGCGCAAGCACAAGAAACGTCTGCAGGAGATGAGGAGACGAGACGAGACGACTAAAGAATAAATTTATAATTACATATCGAAGTAGGAATTGTACACCGCTACACAACAACAGGCCCTGACGTATTTCAGAACACATCTGCCGATTCGTACTGTTTTGTCGTTTTCAAAGACTTCCTGGCGAACTTGGTTAGCACATTCTCCCTCAAACTGAGATATTTACTGCAATTTCGCACCTTATGGTCATTACAGTAGATTAAAATGCTTAAGCAAGAATCTTTGTCACAACAGAACGGTGGTATGGAAAGAGGGCGGTATAAAAAAAAAAGTAAATGAAAGGGAGCCAACAGCACGTGGTGTTCCCAGGTGGTCACCCATCCAAGTACTAACCACGCCCGATGTTGTTTAACTTCGGTGATCGGACGAGAACCGGTGTATTCAACATGGTATGGCCGTTGGCGCCCATATAATGTAGGCGCATGGAAGAATTCGCATTCGGTTCTTATCCCAACACACACAAAATCATACTTTTCGGTCGAAAGCAGCCGCATTTTTTTTTATTGACAATTCGTCACGTTAGCGCGAACGCAATCCTGAGATCCAAAACTTATGAGCCGGAAGGACGCGCTTCGTGTATTTTTTTTTTTTTTTTGGAGATTTATGAATTTATTTATTAACATTACATCGTTACAAGCTAACAACTTTACAACATAAAACACGAACAGAATTGTAATTGTAAGCACTTCCTTCCGCAATCCGACGTGCCAGCAGAGCGACTGCCGAATTAGCGGGCGCGCCGCCGTGTGTGTGAGACGCGCAGCTTCTCGTTGCACCTCCTGTCATCCGCTTGGCGCGTGCAGCCTTCGACACTCGCGGAAGACGCATCTTGTTCCTGGTGTCCAGCGCAGGAGGGCTGGCGCGCGGCCGACCGGCGTAAGGCCTGTGCGGGGTGTGGCAGTGTCTTGTTGGAGGGCGCCACTGCTGGCGATGTGAGCTTCCTCGCCTCGCCTCGCCTCGCCTCGCCTCAGACGAGGTGTTTGCGTAATTTGCAGTGCATTCGCACCATTCCTGTCCCTGTCCCCGTCCCGACTTGTCCCGACTTTGCTCGACTGCCGCTCGCTGCCGCTCGGGTCGTGGCCCATATAACAGCGCAAGCACAAGAAACGTCTGCAGGAGATGAGGAGACGAGACGAGACGACTAAAGAATAAATTTATAATTACATATCGAAGTAGGAATTGTACACCGCTACACAACAACAGGCCCTGACGTATTTCAGAACACATCTGCCGATTCGTACTGTTTTGTCGTTTTCAAAGACTTCCTGGCGAACTTGGTTAGCACATTCTCCCTCAAACTGAGATATTTACTGCAATTTCGCACCTTATGGTCATTACAGTAGATTAAAATGCTTAAGCAAGAATCTTTGTCACAACAGAACGGTGGTATGGAAAGAGGGCGGTATAAAAAAAAAAGTAAATGAAAGGGAGCCAACAGCACGTGGTGTTCCCAGGTGGTCACCCATCCAAGTACTAACCACGCCCGATGTTGTTTAACTTCGGTGATCGGACGAGAACCGGTGTATTCAACATGGTATGGCCGTTGGCGCCCATATAATGTAGGCGCATGGAAGAATTCGCATTCGGTTCTTATCCCAACACACACAAAATCATACTTTTCGGTCGAAAGCAGCCGCATTTTTTTTTATTGACAATTCGTCACGTTAGCGCGAACGCAATCCTGAGATCCAAAACTTATGAGCCGGAAGGACGCGCTTCGTGTATTTTTTTTTTTTTTTTGGAGATTTATGAATTTATTTATTAACATTACATCGTTACAAGCTAACAACTTTACAACATAAAACACGAACAGAATTGTAATTGTAAGCACTTCCTTCCGCAATCCGACGTGCCAGCAGAGCGACTGCCGAATTAGCGGGCGCGCCGCCGTGTGTGTGAGACGCGCAGCTTCTCGTTGCACCTCCTGTCATCCGCTTGGCGCGTGCAGCCTTCGACACTCGCGGAAGACGCATCTTGTTCCTGGTGTCCAGCGCAGGAGGGCTGGCGCGCGGCCGACCGGCGTAAGGCCTGTGCGGGGTGTGGCAGTGTCTTGTTGGAGGGCGCCACTGCTGGCGATGTGAGCTTCCTCGCCTCGCCTCGCCTCGCCTCGCCTCAGACGAGGTGTTTGCGTAATTTGCAGTGCATTCGCACCATTCCTGTCCCTGTCCCCGTCCCGACTTGTCCCGACTTTGCTCGACTGCCGCTCGCTGCCGCTCGGGTCGTGGCCCATATAACAGCGCAAGCACAAGAAACGTCTGCAGGAGATGAGGAGACGAGACGAGACGACTAAAGAATAAATTTATAATTACATATCGAAGTAGGAATTGTACACCGCTACACAACAACAGGCCCTGACGTATTTCAGAACACATCTGCCGATTCGTACTGTTTTGTCGTTTTCAAAGACTTCCTGGCGAACTTGGTTAGCACATTCTCCCTCAAACTGAGATATTTACTGCAATTTCGCACCTTATGGTCATTACAGTAGATTAAAATGCTTAAGCAAGAATCTTTGTCACAACAGAACGGTGGTATGGAAAGAGGGCGGTATAAAAAAAAAAGTAAATGAAAGGGAGCCAACAGCACGTGGTGTTCCCAGGTGGTCACCCATCCAAGTACTAACCACGCCCGATGTTGTTTAACTTCGGTGATCGGACGAGAACCGGTGTATTCAACATGGTATGGCCGTTGGCGCCCATATAATGTAGGCGCATGGAAGAATTCGCATTCGGTTCTTATCCCAACACACACAAAATCATACTTTTCGGTCGAAAGCAGCCGCATTTTTTTTTATTGACAATTCGTCACGTTAGCGCGAACGCAATCCTGAGATCCAAAACTTATGAGCCGGAAGGACGCGCTTCGTGTATTTTTTTTTTTTTTTGGAGATTTATGAATTTATTTATTAACATTACATCGTTACAAGCTAACAACTTTACAACATAAAACACGAACAGAATTGTAATTGTAAGCACTTCCTTCCGCAATCCGACGTGCCAGCAGAGCGACTGCCGAATTAGCGGGCGCGCCGCCGTGTGTGTGAGACGCGCAGCTTCTCGTTGCACCTCCTGTCATCCGCTTGGCGCGTGCAGCCTTCGACACTCGCGGAAGACGCATCTTGTTCCTGGTGTCCAGCGCAGGAGGGCTGGCGCGCGGCCGACCGGCGTAAGGCCTGTGCGGGGTGTGGCAGTGTCTTGTTGGAGGGCGCCACTGCTGGCGATGTGAGCTTCCTCGCCTCGCCTCGCCTCGCCTCGCCTCAGACGAGGTGTTTGCGTAATTTGCAGTGCATTCGCACCATTCCTGTCCCTGTCCCCGTCCCGACTTGTCCCGACTTTGCTCGACTGCCGCTCGCTGCCGCTCGGGTCGTGGCCCATATAACAGCGCAAGCACAAGAAACGTCTGCAGGAGATGAGGAGACGAGACGAGACGACTAAAGAATAAATTTATAATTACATATCGAAGTAGGAATTGTACACCGCTACACAACAACAGGCCCTGACGTATTTCAGAACACATCTGCCGATTCGTACTGTTTTGTCGTTTTCAAAGACTTCCTGGCGAACTTGGTTAGCACATTCTCCCTCAAACTGAGATATTTACTGCAATTTCGCACCTTATGGTCATTACAGTAGATTAAAATGCTTAAGCAAGAATCTTTGTCACAACAGAACGGTGGTATGGAAAGAGGGCGGTATAAAAAAAAAAGTAAATGAAAGGGAGCCAACAGCACGTGGTGTTCCCAGGTGGTCACCCATCCAAGTACTAACCACGCCCGATGTTGTTTAACTTCGGTGATCGGACGAGAACCGGTGTATTCAACATGGTATGGCCGTTGGCGCCCATATAATGTAGGCGCATGGAAGAATTCGCATTCGGTTCTTATCCCAACACACACAAAATCATACTTTTCGGTCGAAAGCAGCCGCATTTTTTTTTATTGACAATTCGTCACGTTAGCGCGAACGCAATCCTGAGATCCAAAACTTATGAGCCGGAAGGACGCGCTTCGTGTATTTTTTTTTTTTTTTTGGAGATTTATGAATTTATTTATTAACATTACATCGTTACAAGCTAACAACTTTACAACATAAAACACGAACAGAATTGTAATTGTAAGCACTTCCTTCCGCAATCCGACGTGCCAGCAGAGCGACTGCCGAATTAGCGGGCGCGCCGCCGTGTGTGTGAGACGCGCAGCTTCTCGTTGCACCTCCTGTCATCCGCTTGGCGCGTGCAGCCTTCGACACTCGCGGAAGACGCATCTTGTTCCTGGTGTCCAGCGCAGGAGGGCTGGCGCGCGGCCGACCGGCGTAAGGCCTGTGCGGGGTGTGGCAGTGTCTTGTTGGAGGGCGCCACTGCTGGCGATGTGAGCTTCCTCGCCTCGCCTCGCCTCGCCTCGCCTCAGACGAGGTGTTTGCGTAATTTGCAGTGCATTCGCACCATTCCTGTCCCTGTCCCCGTCCCGACTTGTCCCGACTTTGCTCGACTGCCGCTCGCTGCCGCTCGGGTCGTGGCCCATATAACAGCGCAAGCACAAGAAACGTCTGCAGGAGATGAGGAGACGAGACGAGACGACTAAAGAATAAATTTATAATTACATATCGAAGTAGGAATTGTACACCGCTACACAACAACAGGCCCTGACGTATTTCAGAACACATCTGCCGATTCGTACTGTTTTGTCGTTTTCAAAGACTTCCTGGCGAACTTGGTTAGCACATTCTCCCTCAAACTGAGATATTTACTGCAATTTCGCACCTTATGGTCATTACAGTAGATTAAAATGCTTAAGCAAGAATCTTTGTCACAACAGAACGGTGGTATGGAAAGAGGGCGGTATAAAAAAAAAAGTAAATGAAAGGGAGCCAACAGCACGTGGTGTTCCCAGGTGGTCACCCATCCAAGTACTAACCACGCCCGATGTTGTTTAACTTCGGTGATCGGACGAGAACCGGTGTATTCAACATGGTATGGCCGTTGGCGCCCATATAATGTAGGCGCATGGAAGAATTCGCATTCGGTTCTTATCCCAACACACACAAAATCATACTTTTCGGTCGAAAGCAGCCGCATTTTTTTTTATTGACAATTCGTCACGTTAGCGCGAACGCAATCCTGAGATCCAAAACTTATGAGCCGGAAGGACGCGCTTCGTGTATTTTTTTTTTTTTTTTGGAGATTTATGAATTTATTTATTAACATTACATCGTTACAAGCTAACAACTTTACAACATAAAACACGAACAGAATTGTAATTGTAAGCACTTCCTTCCGCAATCCGACGTGCCAGCAGAGCGACTGCCGAATTAGCGGGCGCGCCGCCGTGTGTGTGAGACGCGCAGCTTCTCGTTGCACCTCCTGTCATCCGCTTGGCGCGTGCAGCCTTCGACACTCGCGGAAGACGCATCTTGTTCCTGGTGTCCAGCGCAGGAGGGCTGGCGCGCGCGGCCGACCGGCGTAAGGCCTGTGCGGGGTGTGGCAGTGTCTTGTTGGAGGGCGCCACTGCTGGCGATGTGAGCTTCCTCGCCTCGCCTCGCCTCGCCTCGCCTCAGACGAGGTGTTTGCGTAATTTGCAGTGCATTCGCACCATTCCTGTCCCTGTCCCCGTCCCGACTTGTCCCGACTTTGCTCGACTGCCGCTCGCTGCCGCTCGGGTCGTGGCCCATATAACAGCGCAAGCACAAGAAACGTCTGCAGGAGATGAGGAGACGAGACGAGACGACTAAAGAATAAATTTATAATTACATATCGAAGTAGGAATTGTACACCGCTACACAACAACAGGCCCTGACGTATTTCAGAACACATCTGCCGATTCGTACTGTTTTGTCGTTTTCAAAGACTTCCTGGCGAACTTGGTTAGCACATTCTCCCTCAAACTGAGATATTTACTGCAATTTCGCACCTTATGGTCATTACAGTAGATTAAAATGCTTAAGCAAGAATCTTTGTCACAACAGAACGGTGGTATGGAAAGAGGGCGGTATAAAAAAAAAAGTAAATGAAAGGGAGCCAACAGCACGTGGTGTTCCCAGGTGGTCACCCATCCAAGTACTAACCACGCCCGATGTTGTTTAACTTCGGTGATCGGACGAGAACCGGTGTATTCAACATGGTATGGCCGTTGGCGCCCATATAATGTAGGCGCATGGAAGAATTCGCATTCGGTTCTTATCCCAACACACACAAAATCATACTTTTCGGTCGAAAGCAGCCGCATTTTTTTTTATTGACAATTCGTCACGTTAGCGCGAACGCAATCCTGAGATCCAAAACTTATGAGCCGGAAGGACGCGCTTCGTGTATTTTTTTTTTTTTTTTGGAGATTTATGAATTTATTTATTAACATTACATCGTTACAAGCTAACAACTTTACAACATAAAACACGAACAGAATTGTAATTGTAAGCACTTCCTTCCGCAATCCGACGTGCCAGCAGAGCGACTGCCGAATTAGCGGGCGCGCCGCCGTGTGTGTGAGACGCGCAGCTTCTCGTTGCACCTCCTGTCATCCGCTTGGCGCGTGCAGCCTTCGACACTCGCGGAAGACGCATCTTGTTCCTGGTGTCCAGCGCAGGAGGGCTGGCGCGCGGCCGACCGGCGTAAGGCCTGTGCGGGGTGTGGCAGTGTCTTGTTGGAGGGCGCCACTGCTGGCGATGTGAGCTTCCTCGCCTCGCCTCGCCTCGCCTCGCCTCAGACGAGGTGTTTGCGTAATTTGCAGTGCATTCGCACCATTCCTGTCCCTGTCCCCGTCCCGACTTGTCCCGACTTTGCTCGACTGCCGCTCGCTGCCGCTCGGGTCGTGGCCCATATAACAGCGCAAGCACAAGAAACGTCTGCAGGAGATGAGGAGACGAGACGAGACGACTAAAGAATAAATTTATAATTACATATCGAAGTAGGAATTGTACACCGCTACACAACAACAGGCCCTGACGTATTTCAGAACACATCTGCCGATTCGTACTGTTTTGTCGTTTTCAAAGACTTCCTGGCGAACTTGGTTAGCACATTCTCCCTCAAACTGAGATATTTACTGCAATTTCGCACCTTATGGTCATTACAGTAGATTAAAATGCTTAAGCAAGAATCTTTGTCACAACAGAACGGTGGTATGGAAAGAGGGCGGTATAAAAAAAAAAGTAAATGAAAGGGAGCCAACAGCACGTGGTGTTCCCAGGTGGTCACCCATCCAAGTACTAACCACGCCCGATGTTGTTTAACTTCGGTGATCGGACGAGAACCGGTGTATTCAACATGGTATGGCCGTTGGCGCCCATATAATGTAGGCGCATGGAAGAATTCGCATTCGGTTCTTATCCCAACACACACAAAATCATACTTTTCGGTCGAAAGCAGCCGCATTTTTTTTTATTGACAATTCGTCACGTTAGCGCGAACGCAATCCTGAGATCCAAAACTTATGAGCCGGAAGGACGCGCTTCGTGTATTTTTTTTTTTTTTTTGGAGATTTATGAATTTATTTATTAACATTACATCGTTACAAGCTAACAACTTTACAACATAAAACACGAACAGAATTGTAATTGTAAGCACTTCCTTCCGCAATCCGACGTGCCAGCAGAGCGACTGCCGAATTAGCGGGCGCGCCGCCGTGTGTGTGAGACGCGCAGCTTCTCGTTGCACCTCCTGTCATCCGCTTGGCGCGTGCAGCCTTCGACACTCGCGGAAGACGCATCTTGTTCCTGGTGTCCAGCGCAGGAGGGCTGGCGCGCGGCCGACCGGCGTAAGGCCTGTGCGGGGTGTGGCAGTGTCTTGTTGGAGGGCGCCACTGCTGGCGATGTGAGCTTCCTCGCCTCGCCTCGCCTCGCCTCGCCTCAGACGAGGTGTTTGCGTAATTTGCAGTGCATTCGCACCATTCCTGTCCCTGTCCCCGTCCCGACTTGTCCCGACTTTGCTCGACTGCCGCTCGCTGCCGCTCGGGTCGTGGCCCATATAACAGCGCAAGCACAAGAAACGTCTGCAGGAGATGAGGAGACGAGACGAGACGACTAAAGAATAAATTTATAATTACATATCGAAGTAGGAATTGTACACCGCTACACAACAACAGGCCCTGACGTATTTCAGAACACATCTGCCGATTCGTACTGTTTTGTCGTTTTCAAAGACTTCCTGGCGAACTTGGTTAGCACATTCTCCCTCAAACTGAGATATTTACTGCAATTTCGCACCTTATGGTCATTACAGTAGATTAAAATGCTTAAGCAAGAATCTTTGTCACAACAGAACGGTGGTATGGAAAGAGGGCGGTATAAAAAAAAAAGTAAATGAAAGGGAGCCAACAGCACGTGGTGTTCCCAGGTGGTCACCCATCCAAGTACTAACCACGCCCGATGTTGTTTAACTTCGGTGATCGGACGAGAACCGGTGTATTCAACATGGTATGGCCGTTGGCGCCCATATAATGTAGGCGCATGGAAGAATTCGCATTCGGTTCTTATCCCAACACACACAAAATCATACTTTTCGGTCGAAAGCAGCCGCATTTTTTTTTATTGACAATTCGTCACGTTAGCGCGAACGCAATCCTGAGATCCAAAACTTATGAGCCGGAAGGACGCGCTTCGTGTATTTTTTTTTTTTTTTTGGAGATTTATGAATTTATTTATTAACATTACATCGTTACAAGCTAACAACTTTACAACATAAAACACGAACAGAATTGTAATTGTAAGCACTTCCTTCCGCAATCCGACGTGCCAGCAGAGCGACTGCCGAATTAGCGGGCGCGCCGCCGTGTGTGTGAGACGCGCAGCTTCTCGTTGCACCTCCTGTCATCCGCTTGGCGCGTGCAGCCTTCGACACTCGCGGAAGACGCATCTTGTTCCTGGTGTCCAGCGCAGGAGGGCTGGCGCGCGGCCGACCGGCGTAAGGCCTGTGCGGGGTGTGGCAGTGTCTTGTTGGAGGGCGCCACTGCTGGCGATGTGAGCTTCCTCGCCTCGCCTCGCCTCGCCTCGCCTCAGACGAGGTGTTTGCGTAATTTGCAGTGCATTCGCACCATTCCTGTCCCTGTCCCCGTCCCGACTTGTCCCGACTTTGCTCGACTGCCGCTCGCTGCCGCTCGGGTCGTGGCCCATATAACAGCGCAAGCACAAGAAACGTCTGCAGGAGATGAGGAGACGAGACGAGACGACTAAAGAATAAATTTATAATTACATATCGAAGTAGGAATTGTACACCGCTACACAACAACAGGCCCTGACGTATTTCAGAACACATCTGCCGATTCGTACTGTTTTGTCGTTTTCAAAGACTTCCTGGCGAACTTGGTTAGCACATTCTCCCTCAAACTGAGATATTTACTGCAATTTCGCACCTTATGGTCATTACAGTAGATTAAAATGCTTAAGCAAGAATCTTTGTCACAACAGAACGGTGGTATGGAAAGAGGGCGGTATAAAAAAAAAAGTAAATGAAAGGGAGCCAACAGCACGTGGTGTTCCCAGGTGGTCACCCATCCAAGTACTAACCACGCCCGATGTTGTTTAACTTCGGTGATCGGACGAGAACCGGTGTATTCAACATGGTATGGCCGTTGGCGCCCATATAATGTAGGCGCATGGAAGAATTCGCATTCGGTTCTTATCCCAACACACACAAAATCATACTTTTCGGTCGAAAGCAGCCGCATTTTTTTTTATTGACAATTCGTCACGTTAGCGCGAACGCAATCCTGAGATCCAAAACTTATGAGCCGGAAGGACGCGCTTCGTGTATTTTTTTTTTTTTTTTGGAGATTTATGAATTTATTTATTAACATTACATCGTTACAAGCTAACAACTTTACAACATAAAACACGAACAGAATTGTAATTGTAAGCACTTCCTTCCGCAATCCGACGTGCCAGCAGAGCGACTGCCGAATTAGCGGGCGCGCCGCCGTGTGTGTGAGACGCGCAGCTTCTCGTTGCACCTCCTGTCATCCGCTTGGCGCGTGCAGCCTTCGACACTCGCGGAAGACGCATCTTGTTCCTGGTGTCCAGCGCAGGAGGGCTGGCGCGCGGCCGACCGGCGTAAGGCCTGTGCGGGGTGTGGCAGTGTCTTGTTGGAGGGCGCCACTGCTGGCGATGTGAGCTTCCTCGCCTCGCCTCGCCTCGCCTCGCCTCAGACGAGGTGTTTGCGTAATTTGCAGTGCATTCGCACCATTCCTGTCCCTGTCCCCGTCCCGACTTGTCCCGACTTTGCTCGACTGCCGCTCGCTGCCGCTCGGGTCGTGGCCCATATAACAGCGCAAGCACAAGAAACGTCTGCAGGAGATGAGGAGACGAGACGAGACGACTAAAGAATAAATTTATAATTACATATCGAAGTAGGAATTGTACACCGCTACACAACAACAGGCCCTGACGTATTTCAGAACACATCTGCCGATTCGTACTGTTTTGTCGTTTTCAAAGACTTCCTGGCGAACTTGGTTAGCACATTCTCCCTCAAACTGAGATATTTACTGCAATTTCGCACCTTATGGTCATTACAGTAGATTAAAATGCTTAAGCAAGAATCTTTGTCACAACAGAACGGTGGTATGGAAAGAGGGCGGTATAAAAAAAAAAGTAAATGAAAGGGAGCCAACAGCACGTGGTGTTCCCAGGTGGTCACCCATCCAAGTACTAACCACGCCCGATGTTGTTTAACTTCGGTGATCGGACGAGAACCGGTGTATTCAACATGGTATGGCCGTTGGCGCCCATATAATGTAGGCGCATGGAAGAATTCGCATTCGGTTCTTATCCCAACACACACAAAATCATACTTTTCGGTCGAAAGCAGCCGCATTTTTTTTTATTGACAATTCGTCACGTTAGCGCGAACGCAATCCTGAGATCCAAAACTTATGAGCCGGAAGGACGCGCTTCGTGTATTTTTTTTTTTTTTTTGGAGATTTATGAATTTATTTATTAACATTACATCGTTACAAGCTAACAACTTTACAACATAAAACACGAACAGAATTGTAATTGTAAGCACTTCCTTCCGCAATCCGACGTGCCAGCAGAGCGACTGCCGAATTAGCGGGCGCGCCGCCGTGTGTGTGAGACGCGCAGCTTCTCGTTGCACCTCCTGTCATCCGCTTGGCGCGTGCAGCCTTCGACACTCGCGGAAGACGCATCTTGTTCCTGGTGTCCAGCGCAGGAGGGCTGGCGCGCGGCCGACCGGCGTAAGGCCTGTGCGGGGTGTGGCAGTGTCTTGTTGGAGGGCGCCACTGCTGGCGATGTGAGCTTCCTCGCCTCGCCTCGCCTCGCCTCGCCTCAGACGAGGTGTTTGCGTAATTTGCAGTGCATTCGCACCATTCCTGTCCCTGTCCCCGTCCCGACTTGTCCCGACTTTGCTCGACTGCCGCTCGCTGCCGCTCGGGTCGTGGCCCATATAACAGCGCAAGCACAAGAAACGTCTGCAGGAGATGAGGAGACGAGACGAGACGACTAAAGAATAAATTTATAATTACATATCGAAGTAGGAATTGTACACCGCTACACAACAACAGGCCCTGACGTATTTCAGAACACATCTGCCGATTCGTACTGTTTTGTCGTTTTCAAAGACTTCCTGGCGAACTTGGTTAGCACATTCTCCCTCAAACTGAGATATTTACTGCAATTTCGCACCTTATGGTCATTACAGTAGATTAAAATGCTTAAGCAAGAATCTTTGTCACAACAGAACGGTGGTATGGAAAGAGGGCGGTATAAAAAAAAAAGTAAATGAAAGGGAGCCAACAGCACGTGGTGTTCCCAGGTGGTCACCCATCCAAGTACTAACCACGCCCGATGTTGTTTAACTTCGGTGATCGGACGAGAACCGGTGTATTCAACATGGTATGGCCGTTGGCGCCCATATAATGTAGGCGCATGGAAGAATTCGCATTCGGTTCTTATCCCAACACACACAAAATCATACTTTTCGGTCGAAAGCAGCCGCATTTTTTTTTATTGACAATTCGTCACGTTAGCGCGAACGCAATCCTGAGATCCAAAACTTATGAGCCGGAAGGACGCGCTTCGTGTATTTTTTTTTTTTTTTTGGAGATTTATGAATTTATTTATTAACATTACATCGTTACAAGCTAACAACTTTACAACATAAAACACGAACAGAATTGTAATTGTAAGCACTTCCTTCCGCAATCCGACGTGCCAGCAGAGCGACTGCCGAATTAGCGGGCGCGCCGCCGTGTGTGTGAGACGCGCAGCTTCTCGTTGCACCTCCTGTCATCCGCTTGGCGCGTGCAGCCTTCGACACTCGCGGAAGACGCATCTTGTTCCTGGTGTCCAGCGCAGGAGGGCTGGCGCGCGGCCGACCGGCGTAAGGCCTGTGCGGGGTGTGGCAGTGTCTTGTTGGAGGGCGCCACTGCTGGCGATGTGAGCTTCCTCGCCTCGCCTCGCCTCGCCTCGCCTCAGACGAGGTGTTTGCGTAATTTGCAGTGCATTCGCACCATTCCTGTCCCTGTCCCCGTCCCGACTTGTCCCGACTTTGCTCGACTGCCGCTCGCTGCCGCTCGGGTCGTGGCCCATATAACAGCGCAAGCACAAGAAACGTCTGCAGGAGATGAGGAGACGAGACGAGACGACTAAAGAATAAATTTATAATTACATATCGAAGTAGGAATTGTACACCGCTACACAACAACAGGCCCTGACGTATTTCAGAACACATCTGCCGATTCGTACTGTTTTGTCGTTTTCAAAGACTTCCTGGCGAACTTGGTTAGCACATTCTCCCTCAAACTGAGATATTTACTGCAATTTCGCACCTTATGGTCATTACAGTAGATTAAAATGCTTAAGCAAGAATCTTTGTCACAACAGAACGGTGGTATGGAAAGAGGGCGGTATAAAAAAAAAAGTAAATGAAAGGGAGCCAACAGCACGTGGTGTTCCCAGGTGGTCACCCATCCAAGTACTAACCACGCCCGATGTTGTTTAACTTCGGTGATCGGACGAGAACCGGTGTATTCAACATGGTATGGCCGTTGGCGCCCATATAATGTAGGCGCATGGAAGAATTCGCATTCGGTTCTTATCCCAACACACACAAAATCATACTTTTCGGTCGAAAGCAGCCGCATTTTTTTTTATTGACAATTCGTCACGTTAGCGCGAACGCAATCCTGAGATCCAAAACTTATGAGCCGGAAGGACGCGCTTCGTGTATTTTTTTTTTTTTTTTGGAGATTTATGAATTTATTTATTAACATTACATCGTTACAAGCTAACAACTTTACAACATAAAACACGAACAGAATTGTAATTGTAAGCACTTCCTTCCGCAATCCGACGTGCCAGCAGAGCGACTGCCGAATTAGCGGGCGCGCCGCCGTGTGTGTGAGACGCGCAGCTTCTCGTTGCACCTCCTGTCATCCGCTTGGCGCGTGCAGCCTTCGACACTCGCGGAAGACGCATCTTGTTCCTGGTGTCCAGCGCAGGAGGGCTGGCGCGCGGCCGACCGGCGTAAGGCCTGTGCGGGGTGTGGCAGTGTCTTGTTGGAGGGCGCCACTGCTGGCGATGTGAGCTTCCTCGCCTCGCCTCGCCTCGCCTCGCCTCAGACGAGGTGTTTGCGTAATTTGCAGTGCATTCGCACCATTCCTGTCCCTGTCCCCGTCCCGACTTGTCCCGACTTTGCTCGACTGCCGCTCGCTGCCGCTCGGGTCGTGGCCCATATAACAGCGCAAGCACAAGAAACGTCTGCAGGAGATGAGGAGACGAGACGAGACGACTAAAGAATAAATTTATAATTACATATCGAAGTAGGAATTGTACACCGCTACACAACAACAGGCCCTGACGTATTTCAGAACACATCTGCCGATTCGTACTGTTTTGTCGTTTTCAAAGACTTCCTGGCGAACTTGGTTAGCACATTCTCCCTCAAACTGAGATATTTACTGCAATTTCGCACCTTATGGTCATTACAGTAGATTAAAATGCTTAAGCAAGAATCTTTGTCACAACAGAACGGTGGTATGGAAAGAGGGCGGTATAAAAAAAAAAGTAAATGAAAGGGAGCCAACAGCACGTGGTGTTCCCAGGTGGTCACCCATCCAAGTACTAACCACGCCCGATGTTGTTTAACTTCGGTGATCGGACGAGAACCGGTGTATTCAACATGGTATGGCCGTTGGCGCCCATATAATGTAGGCGCATGGAAGAATTCGCATTCGGTTCTTATCCCAACACACACAAAATCATACTTTTCGGTCGAAAGCAGCCGCATTTTTTTTTATTGACAATTCGTCACGTTAGCGCGAACGCAATCCTGAGATCCAAAACTTATGAGCCGGAAGGACGCGCTTCGTGTATTTTTTTTTTTTTTTTGGAGATTTATGAATTTATTTATTAACATTACATCGTTACAAGCTAACAACTTTACAACATAAAACACGAACAGAATTGTAATTGTAAGCACTTCCTTCCGCAATCCGACGTGCCAGCAGAGCGACTGCCGAATTAGCGGGCGCGCCGCCGTGTGTGTGAGACGCGCAGCTTCTCGTTGCACCTCCTGTCATCCGCTTGGCGCGTGCAGCCTTCGACACTCGCGGAAGACGCATCTTGTTCCTGGTGTCCAGCGCAGGAGGGCTGGCGCGCGGCCGACCGGCGTAAGGCCTGTGCGGGGTGTGGCAGTGTCTTGTTGGAGGGCGCCACTGCTGGCGATGTGAGCTTCCTCGCCTCGCCTCGCCTCGCCTCGCCTCAGACGAGGTGTTTGCGTAATTTGCAGTGCATTCGCACCATTCCTGTCCCTGTCCCCGTCCCGACTTGTCCCGACTTTGCTCGACTGCCGCTCGCTGCCGCTCGGGTCGTGGCCCATATAACAGCGCAAGCACAAGAAACGTCTGCAGGAGATGAGGAGACGAGACGAGACGACTAAAGAATAAATTTATAATTACATATCGAAGTAGGAATTGTACACCGCTACACAACAACAGGCCCTGACGTATTTCAGAACACATCTGCCGATTCGTACTGTTTTGTCGTTTTCAAAGACTTCCTGGCGAACTTGGTTAGCACATTCTCCCTCAAACTGAGATATTTACTGCAATTTCGCACCTTATGGTCATTACAGTAGATTAAAATGCTTAAGCAAGAATCTTTGTCACAACAGAACGGTGGTATGGAAAGAGGGCGGTATAAAAAAAAAAGTAAATGAAAGGGAGCCAACAGCACGTGGTGTTCCCAGGTGGTCACCCATCCAAGTACTAACCACGCCCGATGTTGTTTAACTTCGGTGATCGGACGAGAACCGGTGTATTCAACATGGTATGGCCGTTGGCGCCCATATAATGTAGGCGCATGGAAGAATTCGCATTCGGTTCTTATCCCAACACACACAAAATCATACTTTTCGGTCGAAAGCAGCCGCATTTTTTTTTATTGACAATTCGTCACGTTAGCGCGAACGCAATCCTGAGATCCAAAACTTATGAGCCGGAAGGACGCGCTTCGTGTATTTTTTTTTTTTTTTTGGAGATTTATGAATTTATTTATTAACATTACATCGTTACAAGCTAACAACTTTACAACATAAAACACGAACAGAATTGTAATTGTAAGCACTTCCTTCCGCAATCCGACGTGCCAGCAGAGCGACTGCCGAATTAGCGGGCGCGCCGCCGTGTGTGTGAGACGCGCAGCTTCTCGTTGCACCTCCTGTCATCCGCTTGGCGCGTGCAGCCTTCGACACTCGCGGAAGACGCATCTTGTTCCTGGTGTCCAGCGCAGGAGGGCTGGCGCGCGGCCGACCGGCGTAAGGCCTGTGCGGGGTGTGGCAGTGTCTTGTTGGAGGGCGCCACTGCTGGCGATGTGAGCTTCCTCGCCTCGCCTCGCCTCGCCTCGCCTCAGACGAGGTGTTTGCGTAATTTGCAGTGCATTCGCACCATTCCTGTCCCTGTCCCCGTCCCGACTTGTCCCGACTTTGCTCGACTGCCGCTCGCTGCCGCTCGGGTCGTGGCCCATATAACAGCGCAAGCACAAGAAACGTCTGCAGGAGATGAGGAGACGAGACGAGACGACTAAAGAATAAATTTATAATTACATATCGAAGTAGGAATTGTACACCGCTACACAACAACAGGCCCTGACGTATTTCAGAACACATCTGCCGATTCGTACTGTTTTGTCGTTTTCAAAGACTTCCTGGCGAACTTGGTTAGCACATTCTCCCTCAAACTGAGATATTTACTGCAATTTCGCACCTTATGGTCATTACAGTAGATTAAAATGCTTAAGCAAGAATCTTTGTCACAACAGAACGGTGGTATGGAAAGAGGGCGGTATAAAAAAAAAAGTAAATGAAAGGGAGCCAACAGCACGTGGTGTTCCCAGGTGGTCACCCATCCAAGTACTAACCACGCCCGATGTTGTTTAACTTCGGTGATCGGACGAGAACCGGTGTATTCAACATGGTATGGCCGTTGGCGCCCATATAATGTAGGCGCATGGAAGAATTCGCATTCGGTTCTTATCCCAACACACACAAAATCATACTTTTCGGTCGAAAGCAGCCGCATTTTTTTTTATTGACAATTCGTCACGTTAGCGCGAACGCAATCCTGAGATCCAAAACTTATGAGCCGGAAGGACGCGCTTCGTGTATTTTTTTTTTTTTTTTGGAGATTTATGAATTTATTTATTAACATTACATCGTTACAAGCTAACAACTTTACAACATAAAACACGAACAGAATTGTAATTGTAAGCACTTCCTTCCGCAATCCGACGTGCCAGCAGAGCGACTGCCGAATTAGCGGGCGCGCCGCCGTGTGTGTGAGACGCGCAGCTTCTCGTTGCACCTCCTGTCATCCGCTTGGCGCGTGCAGCCTTCGACACTCGCGGAAGACGCATCTTGTTCCTGGTGTCCAGCGCAGGAGGGCTGGCGCGCGGCCGACCGGCGTAAGGCCTGTGCGGGGTGTGGCAGTGTCTTGTTGGAGGGCGCCACTGCTGGCGATGTGAGCTTCCTCGCCTCGCCTCGCCTCGCCTCGCCTCAGACGAGGTGTTTGCGTAATTTGCAGTGCATTCGCACCATTCCTGTCCCTGTCCCCGTCCCGACTTGTCCCGACTTTGCTCGACT
>NW_026048010.1:0-25691 GCF_023864345.2 Schistocerca serialis cubense
ACCGGCGGAAAGGCGCCGCGCAAACAGCTCGCCACCAAGGCGGCGAGGAAGAGCGCGCCCGCCACCGGAGGCGTCAAGAAGCCCCACCGCTACAGGCCGGGCACCGTCGCCCTGCGAGAAATCAGGCGCTACCAGAAGAGCACAGAGCTGCTCATCCGCAAGCTGCCATTCCAGCGCCTAGTGCGCGAGATCGCCCAGGACTTCAAGACCGACCTGCGCTTCCAGAGCTCCGCAGTCATGGCCCTGCAGGAGGCCAGCGAGGCCTACCTCGTCGGCCTCTTCGAAGACACCAACCTGTGCGCAATCCACGCCAAGCGCGTCACCATCATGCCCAAGGACATCCAGCTCGCGCGCCGCATCCGCGGCGAGCGCGCCTAAACCGCGCCGCGGCACCGCACCGCACAAACAAAAACGGCCCTTTTCAGGGCCACTAACATCTCTCCGTCGCGAGCAAACTTTGTCGGTCGCCTGCCTCTCGCCCCGCAACCCAAAAACAAAACAAAAAACCACCACTTCCCGTCCGTCCGCCACACCCGCTCACTCTGCCTGCCTGCTAGCAGCGCGCAACAATCACACATCATCCCTCCCCGGCGCTCAAAGCGCACAATACCCAACGGCCGACGTCACACCGCACGGGTGGCTGGCCGGCCGCCGCTTTCGTTTCGAAAACAAAAAAAACCCGCACTCCACTCCGACGGCCAACGGCCAGGCAGGCGCGCTCGCTCGCTCTACACGCCACCGAAATCCCCGCCGACTCCTTCCGCATCTCAACGTGCCCCCCGTTGCAAAACATCACACACACACACACACACAAAGGAACAAAACAAAACAAAGACCAGACACGACTCGACAAGACAGACATCCGAGAAGAACGAACGCAGGCAAGCCAACCAACGTATTCAAACAAAACAACGCGACAGAAAACCAACCGTCGGCCGCCGCCACAAACACGGCGACAATCAACCACGACAACAACAACACCGCTTACCGCTACCGCCGCCCACACCCGCCACCGACCCCCGCAATCCAACCACCACGGCACGCAAACAGCATCCCCACGGGCATACAGAAACGCCAGACAGACACCCACACCAAACGCAACACGACAATCAAAACCTTCCCCGACGTGCTTTGATGGCCCTGAGAAGGGCCGTTTTGGGCCGCGCGTCTCTTGCGCGCCACTAGACGACGACGGGGGGTGGGGACGACGGAGTCAAGCGCCAAACCCTTCCATTCCCATCTCTTTCTCCTCTACTCTACTTCTTCTTCTTGGGCGAAGCCTTCGCCTTAGACGGCGTCGTCGCCTTCTTCGGGCGCGGCGCCTTCGGCTTCTTCGTCGGAACCTTGGCGGCCTTCTTCGCCTTCGACGGCGACTTGGCCTTGGCCGGCTTGGCCGCAGCCGCCTTCTTCGCACCCGCGGGAGCGGCCGACGCCGCAGACGCCTTCTTGGCGGCGCCCGCCTTCCGACCGGTCGCCGCCTTCACGCCACCAGCCTTCTTTGCGCCGGCCGCACGGGCGCCCTTCTTCTCCTTGCTGGCCGGAGCGGCGCGCTTCTTCTTGGCACCGCCAGCACGAGCCTTGCCGCCCTCGGCCGCCCCCCCGCCGCCGGCGCCGGCAAGCTTGAACGAGCCGGACGCGCCCTTCCCCTTCGTCTGCACCAGCTCGCCCGCCACGACGGCCGACTTGAGGTACTTCTTGATAAACGGCGCCAGCTTCTCCGCGTCCAGCTTGTAGTGCGCGGCTATGTACTTCTTGATCGCCTGCAGCGACGACCCGCCGCGCTCCTTCAGACTCTTGATGGCGGCCGTCACCATCTCAGAGGTGCGCGGGTGCGCAGGCTTGGCGCGCGGCTTCTTCGCAGACGACGCAGACTTGGCCTTCTTCGTAGTGCCGGTGGCGGCGGGTGCCGCAGCAGTCTCGTTCGTAGCCGCCTGATCTGCCATTTCGACGACGCGCGTAACACACAGCGAGAGCGAGCGGGACGGCAGGCACGCAAGCACAGCACAGCAGCAGAGCAGAGAATCACAAGGCCCAGCCAGTGTCGCGGGCGGGCGCGGACGGCCGAGAGAGCGGCCGCCACTCTGCGCGCCGCCGCGCCGCGCCTCCCGCGCTTGCTACCGCCCAACGTCCGACAGCCTGTGCGGAGCAGCCCCAAACCTGCGCCACAACCGCCCGCGCCTTTCAAACCACCGAGGATGGGGCTACACACAGCCACACCACAGTCGCCAACCAGTCGCCACGGCAGCGCCGCAAACCACGGCCAAACTGCAGCTACCGCGCGCTACAGCCTGGGTCGGCCCGCCGAGAATCGCCGCCCCCGCCCAAATGCCGCCCCCACAGCCCCAGCCGACGACCCGCCACAATGGCCAAACCTTCGGCAAAACTCCCACACCGTCGCCGCGGCAGCCCGGCCAGCGCGGCCGGCGCCACAGCCACACAAGCCGAGGCGTGCGGCGATGACGGCCGTGCAAACGCGCCTCCGCCGCCCCATCGCCTTCCGTCGCCCTCCCGCCGTTTCCCGATCGGCCCGCAGCCGTCGGGCCACATCGCGCGCCGTCCTCCTCCTCTCGCCCGCCAACATTCACAGCCGTTTCTCAACAATTGCCCGCCGCAAACGGACGCCGCCTGCGCAACAGGCGCCGCCGCCCCTCGCCGCTTCCGACCCAACCCCTCGACCGAGGCAAACCGCAATCCGAATCTACAGACCAACCCAATCTGCCGTCAAGCACACACGACAGCCGACCTTACACGTTACGCGTTACACATTACGTTTACACGTCTACGTTAGGTTAGGTTAGGTGGACGTGGGTTAGGTTAAGGGGACTTGGGTTAGGTTAAGCGTCAAACTTAGGTTAAGCATTCAAACACGTCAGGCGTCAGAGGTTAGGTTAGGTTAGGTTACACGTTAGGTTAAGGGGTCGGTGCTAGGTTAAGAAGCGTCAAACGTAGGTTAGAAAAGCGTTCAAACGTGAGGCGTGAGCCGGACAGCTTACCTTACGTAGACGTTAGGGGCTCACAGGCTGAGCTCACCTCGCCACACCACAGGTTAGGTTCGGTTCGGTTCGGTTCGCTCGGCTCAGCGTAAAGCGCCGAGGTCAGGGTTACGTTCGTTCACCTTCGGGCGCCACACTTTCGGTTGAAAGGTCGCGACGGGACGGACGTCGGCAGGCACGCCGCAAACGAACAAAAAAAACGTACAGACGACGTCGGAAACCGCCGACAGACGGGGGAGCAGCACGACCACGACCAGACACCGAGCGCGAACGAGACACACGCGAACCACCCCCACCGGCCAAAGGGCACCACACAACAACCCAGAGCACCACGTGTCGACACCAGAGCAACCCGCCGCTCACGCGACATGGCTGGCACCGAAGGGCAACCGCCCGCAACTGCGCTTTCCGCGCCGGCCCGGATGCACGTCGTGCTACAACAACACCACTACCGTACACAGCCGCTGTTCACAACATCACTATCAATGGCGCGCCCGCGGCTCGCCGCCGTCGCAGTCGCAGCCCCAACGCCAGCACTTTTGCACCACCATTCACACGCACCGCAACACAGCTCGCCGACACAGCCGAACAAAACAAACACCACACAACAACAGCAACAACGCCGCCGCCTCTACTTGTGCCGGCGACCCACCCCGCCGATGGCGCACCTTTCGCCAGCCGGCAATCGACACACACGCACCCACCCACCGGGGCCCAGTGCAAAAAACAAAAAAAAACACACAAAAACAAAAAAATCAAACGACACGGGAAGCGCACACCGCCACTTCGCGCGCACGCCACCAACCAGTCGTCGTCTCAAAATAACAAACACAAACACAATAAACTAACAACTAGGGCAACACAAAACAAAAACGCCTCGCACGAACCGCCCACAAAAAGGACAAGCACACGCACAGCCTCTGCTGACGACCACGACGCAGCGGCACGCTGCTCCTGTCCCGCGCCCCGCGCCCCACTCGATTCACAACTCACGCGACACCGTCAACGACGGGCTCGCTTCCCGCAACCTACCACCTTTCCGCCACGACGCACAGCCCCAGCCCCACCCGACGACGCCCGTGGCAACGACTGCACTTTCACCACCGCCTCCCCCTTCCCCCCCAAAACAACACACACACACACACACACAGCCAGCCAAAAACGCACTCGCGACCCACACATGCACGTGCATCGGCACACGCCAACCAGTCAACGTCGACAACCACACGCAAGGCTCGAAACGAAACCGGCGTCCTTCCACGTTGCCATCAAGCTACGCGACACAAGACACAAGGAACCAACACAACAGCCGGCCCCACTAATTCCCACTCTCACGCCGCAAAAAGCACACCGAAACCGCCAAACGCACGCACATTCCCCTTCGCACCGACACCACCGACCGGCTCGCTACCACACACCTCTCGGCAGCCGTTTCACGCCAATTCGCCACACCGCCCACACAGTCGACAAGCGCCCGCCCTGTACGGCACACGCAACGACGCAGCGCAGCAAAGGGCGCCCGCAACACATACCTCTCCGCCGCCCGACGCGCCAACCGCCACACCACACCGCCAGCCACTCGCAAATTGTGCACTGCCACCAGCCACACGTCCAACACGCCGCGCCGCCTCCGGCCACCCGCCAGGGGGCGCTCACGTCCGCGACAACAGCGCGGCCCGCCGGGCCGGGCCGAACCGAACCGAGCCGCCGCTGCTCTGCACTCGGCACGGCCACACCCTGCTGCAGACCGGGCTCGTCCCTCTGTACGCGTCTGCCTGCGCATCAACACAACACGACCTTTTTTTTTTTTCTCTCTCTACCGCCATCCCTCCTTCTCGCGTTTTACTCGTTGTTGCAGCAGCGGCGCACACCTACACATCCACAGCCCCAGCCGAGCCGGCCTCACCTCAGGGCCCGCCGCCAGCGTCTCCTCCTCGGGCACAGGTGCGGTGCTGTGGCCGCCCATCCAACCGCATTGCTGGCCGTCCAGCCACCAGGCGTTCCCACTGCCGCGAGCCACGCCGCGCACCGACCCTGCTGCAGAAAACGAAGCATAGCCAGAGACCGACCGATACACAAAGCAAGCCGTCGCCTCGCCTCTTGTCCTTCCTGCCTTCCTTCCGCCCCCGCCCTTCTCACACCACCGCCTCTCCACTTTCGCCCACCCCCCCCTCCTTTTCTTTTTTTTTTTTTTTGTTTCTTTCTTTCTTTCTTTCTCTCCTTCCCGCCATGGCGGTTACGGCACCGCCTGCAGCGGCAGATTTTTTGCGCCCACACGCCTACTCCTACCACCATTAACCTTGCCCTGCCCTGCCCATCAACGTCGCAGTCGAACCGACGCGTGCCAACACACTGCCCACGTTCCTTTCTCTTTTCGGCCTACGCCCATTACGCGCCGCCGCCACAGCACCTTCCCTTCCCACAACACACCGACGTCATCACACGCACCCAAAACAGGGGCCACGACCGTGTTCCTCGCCCACTCCCATCCCGCACGGTACGCACATTCCCAACTACTACCGCGCACCCTCCCTTTCCAATCTGTGTGTCTCTGTGTCTGTGTCCTGTCCGCGCGTGACGCCTCTCAACATCCGCCGTCCCCCGTCCCGTTTTCGCCCCCATGCCGTCGTCGCGCCGCCTCCTCCCCGTCCACCGCCGCCCCTGTCCGCCCCGCACCACACCATACACCGCTGCTTGTCCCGGCCGTTGCCACCAAAGGCGCCGACCGCAAACGCGCCACGCCGCAGCCCCCGTGCGTCTCGCGCTCGCTTGCATCTCCGTGCCGACGCTGCCTCTCTTCCCACTCGCACTCGACCTCGACAACACAGTCTTTGGCTCCGCCACTGCGTGTTCCGGTGGTACGCACGCTGCAACACGTATGTATTCATTACCAGAGCGATGGCGAGGCATGACAGCATCTCTGTCTGACCAGAGAGTTCTTTATCGCTGCTAGTCGGCGCTTGGACCGCGCCAGACGACAGTAGTGGCACGCACCGGGTCGCCAGGAACAGTTGTTATATATATTGTAGCGCGAGTCGGGAGAGGTAGTAGTCGGTCGACAGTAGTAGCGGGTCGACGGTTGTACTGAGCGGGCGTCGGCGGCGTGCTCTGCTCGTCTCGCGACTCTGGTCACGGTTCGGGACGATGTATAGTATATTGTGTTATAATCAAAAGGTGGTGTGACGCTGCATTGCGCAAATCTGATAACGTATGTTCATTGTACTTCTTTTGTTCAACAACAAAAGCCCCACTATTACTTTTTTTCTAAAGTAACTTTTGTCTCTTAACGAAAAACATTCACTTTTTAAAGACTACTTCCTATGGCATTTCCCTCCAAGGAGTGCAATTAATTACCAGCCAGCACTCATTCATTGCACACAGCTGTGTAAGGGGTATCTACAATTGAGGAGCGGATATAAATGCAATTTTTTGTTTTTTTTTTTTTTTTGTGTGTGTGTGTTGTAACCTCCCAGCAAAATTTAAAATAATGGACAATGTTATTTACGGATGCTAATGGACATTGCGCTAATTGTAACCTCGCCCACAATGAGAGGTATTGAAAATGGCAACAAAAATGTGAAATTCGCAATCTGACTCAAATATAAAGTCTTCACACAACATTTACAAACGTCCGTTCAGTGACAAGAAACTTCAATTAAACCGAAATATCGGTCTTTGGCCCTGTGCAAAACAATCAGAATTAAAGTCTTACCTCCGAATAAATGGATGTCACATTTCTGCTCTGGTTGTTGCGCAGCGCTTGGAGGAACTGCATTTGCAAATAATAATATTCTCTTTTTTTGTGATTTTAGTGACATTTTTCTTCAAAGCAGTGGAATGAAATGTGAAGTGCAACGAACTCTTTAGTTCAATAACAAATTAAATGTTTGAAAAATGCTTTTGAAATAAAAATTATTATTGGGGAACTTGTTGGAGAATAATTACACTTTTTCATTATCTAATGATTATATTAATTAACAGTATACCTTATTCACCATCTTGACCAGTGTTGCCGACCACCTACATCACACAACCGCACTCGGCTGCTACTACTGACCGACCGCTCTGCATGACGACTATTAGCGTACTGCACGCGACGACTACTGACAGAGTACAGCCCTCAACTACACAGAGCTACGGACTCGCAACGACTACTGACAGACAGACTGACTGACTGAGAACCGCTCGCAACACTCGCGCAGTCCAGCGCAAACTCTCTGGTCACAGATGCTACAACGTCTCGCCATCGCTACTATGTTACATACGTGTTTCAGTGTCTTTTTCATTGGGGTAACGATCTTTGGCTCTTTTTATTCTGAATACAGGGCCAAAGGTCAACGCTGCTGCCCTTATACAATTTATCAGGTTTCATTATGTCTGTTGCAATGTTACATACGGTTCACTCTTTCATTAATATTACCGTTGGGTTTGTTTTGTAGGGACGTTAACATTCTGGCACATTTTTATTATCATCGGACTCTCTGCTATTTGTGCAGGGAGGTTATACCTGGGTCCATTTCCATTTCCATTTACATTTTAATATTGATAGACTTTTTGTTTTCTTTTTTGTTTCTTGTTGTTTTTCCTTCTTTTTTTTTGTTGTTTTTTTTTTTTTTGTTTTGTTTTTCCCGCTCTCACCACCACCGCCGCATCACGCCTTCCGTTTTCTTGGTTTCTTTTCTGTTCTTCAACTGCTTCAACATCACCGCGCCCCATTTCCACACCACAGCCATCAGCCTCCAAGACGGGCGGGCGCAGTGTGCCATTTCCGGCGCACAAGCACACCCGTACGGTACTCTCCTCGCCCCCACGCCACCAACAACACAGCGACCACGCGGCTTTCAGGCATGGCACGGCACGGCACGGCACGGCACGGCACGGCACGGCACGGCACCGGCGAAATGCGCCGCCCCCGCCCCTCCGCGCATCCGTCCGTCTCGCCACGTTCACTGACAGCCGCGTCTGCGGCTACACCACGACAACCACAACACAACACCGCTCCCCTCCCTGGCAACTCACATTGTTTTTCTCCTCCTCTTTTGCACAAACCACAACGCCGAGCACAGGCGCAAGCCACCCACACCGCGCCCCTCCCCGTCCCGTCTTTGGCCGCCGCTCCTCGTTTCCTCGTTTGCCCCCTCCCATCTCCCGAAATGCCATGCCAGCAGCGTTACGCATGCCCCTCCCCTGTCCACACAACACTACCGCCTAACGAACAGCCTTTTCCGGGCCACATCCAGGGCACGCCCACCTCCAAACACTGCCAATTCACGGACGCACACACTCACTCACTTTCTCGACACCTTTCTGTACGGAGGGTGCGTCATCTCGACCGTGACAGAGTGACGGCAACTATCGACGATCCATTTCCCCCCACTGGTAAAACATGTCCACTAACACCTACATACATCATTCAAGTACACAGACAATAGCATACACACAATGGGAGGGCACACGAACATGGACGGCACGGCACTGTCATACACTCTTCCTCAGAACCATATCAACAAACGTTACGTACATCCGGGAAAGCGAAAGCGAACGCGAAAGCGAAAGCAAAAGCAAAAGCAAAGGCAAAGCCCAATGCAGCCGTCAAAGGTAACGTTCACCACGGCAGACACTTGCAGCCGCGCCGCCGTTAAACGCATTTCAGTGCGGCTCCAATACGCCTCCGACACGGGAACGTTCCGTTGCTCTACGAATGCGTTTCTCCCCTTTTTCCCTTCCTCTCTCTTTTGCCCCCCCCCCTCCTTGCACTCTCGCCTCATTCCTCACGTTCTGCCCAGACATTCGACCGATCAAAGTCAACCTTTCGTTACCGTTCTCAGCGCGACGGTGTACAACAGTATGACGGGTGTGCCCAAGACTTCGGTTCAGTTGCGTGACGCCGGTCTATCGCGCCGATCGACAGTTACTCAGGGGGCGACGGATCGGACCACGTCACCGACACACAAAACACTTTCAAACAAACAAATACATACCGGATGGACACAGACAAACACGTGTACAGACATTCGCCAAACAAACGACCGCCGCCGCCGCCGTCGTCGTCTAGCGTGCATCTTGAATGACGACATCGGTGTGCGTGCGTCGTACGCAATCAGTCAGACACGGCTATCAAACATCAGAGTCGAATGGTACATCATCGTGCGTGTCGCCGTACACGTACAGTACAATACAACAACAATGCGTCTTAATGGCACGTTCATTTCAACGTCACTCACACACCTCCACGCTGCAGTTACGTCGCACCATTGTCAAACTCGGCGTACAGCAAAGGGAATAGTGGGCGGCAAAAAAAACCAAACAAAAACATTTCACATTTCACCCTCGCCATGTATGATGTGCAAAAAAACAAACCCGCAAACGGCCGTCGTTACGGTGACACAAAAGTCGCCGATCACACTGTCCCCCCCTCGCAGACGGGTCTCACACACACACACACACCAACAACACCAATGGGTCAAAAACCACGCCAACGAGGCGTGCCACCATTCCACGCCACGGCGACCAACCTCGTGGCCGTACCCCGCGCAACACGCTTTGACGCGCCCCCCCACCCACAATCAAAATGCACACACACACATCACAGCCGTCCACACAAACAACAACAATTCCGCCCTTCCCGCAAAAGGCAAGTTGGTGGCCCTGAAAAGGGCCGTTTTGCCGCTCTCGCAACGGAGGAGCCTTCTCCATCCTTCCTTCCATTCCAGAGCCACCTCCTTACTTGGAGCTCGTGTACTTGGTCACCGCCTTCGTGCCCTCGCTCACGGCGTGCTTGGCCAGCTCGCCAGGCAGCAACAGCCGCACAGCGGTCTGGATCTCGCGGGACGTGATGGTCGAGCGCTTGTTGTAGTGCGCCAGGCGAGAAGCCTCGGCCGCAATGCGCTCGAAAATGTCGTTCACGAAGCTGTTCATGATGCTCATCGCCTTCGACGAGATGCCCGTGTCAGGGTGCACCTGCTTCAGCACCTTGTAGATGTAGATGGCATAGCTCTCCTTCCTCTTGCGCTTCTTCTTCTTGTCGCCCTTCGAAATGTTCTTCTGCGCCTTGCCAGCCTTCTTGGCGGCCTTCCCGCTAGTCTTGGGCGGCATCTCGAACCAACGTACGGCAGCAGCAACACCAGTAGCAAGCGCTCCGCTCTAGTCAGCGTCTCCCCACACAGTGGCACCCGCCGCCAGCCGCCGCCGCACCTTTACCAGCTCGCCCTGTTGCGGCCGCCGACCAATGGGGCGCGCGCGCAACCGGCCGCCGCACCCGAGCCCATAAAGCACCCCCACCCCGGCTGCGCCGGCACGCACTCCGCTGCTCGACTCGCTGCCGCTCGCACCGGTCGTTTTCGTTTCCGTTTCGTGTGCACCGTCGCTAGCCCATCGCCATGTCCGGACGCGGAAAGGGAGGCAAAGTCAAGGGCAAGTCAAAGTCCCGCTCAAGCAGGGCTGGGCTCCAGTTCCCGGTCGGCAGAATCCACCGCCTCCTGCGCAAGGGAAACTACGCAGAGCGCGTCGGCGCCGGGGCGCCCGTCTACCTCGCCGCCGTCATGGAGTACCTCGCGGCTGAGGTGCTCGAGCTGGCCGGAAACGCGGCCCGCGACAACAAGAAGACGCGCATCATCCCGCGCCACCTGCAGCTTGCCATCCGCAACGACGAGGAGCTCAACAAGCTCCTGTCGGGCGTCACCATCGCACAGGGTGGTGTCCTGCCCAACATCCAGGCCGTCCTGCTGCCAAAGAAGACCGAGAAGAAGGCCTAAAGGAGGCCAGGCAATCGCAGCGCCGCGTGCTCCCCTGCACGCAACGCGCTTTGCCGGCTCGGCTCGGCCCACAACAATCGGCCCTTTTCAGGGCCACCACACACACCTACGTCCAAAGCAAAATTTCAGTCGTCCTCGCCGCACCTTGTTTTGTTTTAACTTTGCACTGTCACAGCACAGCCGCCGCCGGCGCACGTCCGCCATCTTGTCGTCCACACAGCCCGTGTGGCCCAACACACACACATTTTGCACGGTCGCAGTCGCCTTCCAAACCGACAACGGCAGCAATAATGACCATTGTTAAAGGGAGGCGTGTCGACACACCGCCCTCCACTCCCGCGCGCAACGGCCGTCGACACGAACGAAACAGCTGATCCGGCCGCCTATGCCCACACGCCTTGCCTCGGAAACCCCAACGCCGCCGCAAACAAACACACAGAGACAAACCACGCAAGCAAATAATCACCGCCTCTCGCACAACAACACACAGCCCGCCATCTCCGTCGCGATCGATACAAAGACACACAAACGAAGCAGCTCCACACACAGCCAGCCACATGACACGTTTCCTTTCCTTCTCCCCTCCCAGTCACATCACGTCGCTCAAACGGAAAGAAAGAAAGAAAGAAACAAACAAACAAACAACACAGCGCACACACGCAGCAACAACAACACAGACTCTTTCGCACTTTTCAACTTCCGAACAGTGTGGTGGCCCTGAAAAGGGCCGTTTTCTAGTCTCTCCCACCCACAAGCACGGCCGCGGGAAGGCCAGCGCCCGCTGCGACGCAGCCTAACCGCCGAAACCGTACAGGGTGCGCCCCTGCCTCTTCAGGGCGTACACCACGTCCATGGCCGTCACAGTCTTGCGCTTGGCGTGCTCAGTGTACGTCACCGCGTCGCGGATCACGTTCTCCAGGAACACCTTCAGCACCCCGCGGGTCTCCTCGTAGATCAGACCAGAGATGCGCTTCACGCCGCCCCTGCGAGCCAGGCGGCGGATGGCGGGCTTCGTGATGCCCTGGATGTTGTCGCGCAACACCTTGCGGTGCCGCTTGGCGCCACCCTTGCCGAGCCCCTTTCCTCCCTTGCCGCGGCCTGTCATCCTTCCTTCCTCGGGCAAAGCAAAACGTGCACAAACAGCAGCTGCAGCGGCTGGCGAGTCGGCTACGGTCTGCGCCCAGCGCGCCCGCCGCCCCCCTATATAGACTCTGGCCCGCCCTCCCCCCACCACGCGCAACCGAGGGCATATAAGCGCAGCACGGAGGCGCGCGGGCCCGTTGTCAAGGCAGCACCGGACGCCGCGCCGCACCTAACCTCCACGCACGCCGCTCCGCTACCGCTACCGCTACCGCCATGGCCCGCACAAAGCAAACGGCCCGCAAGTCCACCGGCGGAAAGGCGCCGCGCAAACAGCTCGCCACCAAGGCGGCGAGGAAGAGCGCGCCCGCCACCGGAGGCGTCAAGAAGCCCCACCGCTACAGGCCGGGCACCGTCGCCCTGCGAGAAATCAGGCGCTACCAGAAGAGCACAGAGCTGCTCATCCGCAAGCTGCCATTCCAGCGCCTAGTGCGCGAGATCGCCCAGGACTTCAAGACCGACCTGCGCTTCCAGAGCTCCGCAGTCATGGCCCTGCAGGAGGCCAGCGAGGCCTACCTCGTCGGCCTCTTCGAAGACACCAACCTGTGCGCAATCCACGCCAAGCGCGTCACCATCATGCCCAAGGACATCCAGCTCGCGCGCCGCATCCGCGGCGAGCGCGCCTAAACCGCGCCGCGGCACCGCACCGCACAAACAAAAACGGCCCTTTTCAGGGCCACTAACATCTCTCCGTCGCGAGCAAACTTTGTCGGTCGCCTGCCTCTCGCCCCGCAACCCAAAAACAAAACAAAAAACCACCACTTCCCGTCCGTCCGCCACACCCGCTCACTCTGCCTGCCTGCTAGCAGCGCGCAACAATCACACATCATCCCTCCCCGGCGCTCAAAGCGCACAATACCCAACGGCCGACGTCACACCGCACGGGTGGCTGGCCGGCCGCCGCTTTCGTTTCGAAAACAAAAAAAACCCGCACTCCACTCCGACGGCCAACGGCCAGGCAGGCGCGCTCGCTCGCTCTACACGCCACCGAAATCCCCGCCGACTCCTTCCGCATCTCAACGTGCCCCCCGTTGCAAAACATCACACACACACACACACACAAAGGAACAAAACAAAACAAAGACCAGACACGACTCGACAAGACAGACATCCGAGAAGAACGAACGCAGGCAAGCCAACCAACGTATTCAAACAAAACAACGCGACAGAAAACCAACCGTCGGCCGCCGCCACAAACACGGCGACAATCAACCACGACAACAACAACACCGCTTACCGCTACCGCCGCCCACACCCGCCACCGACCCCCGCAATCCAACCACCACGGCACGCAAACAGCATCCCCACGGGCATACAGAAACGCCAGACAGACACCCACACCAAACGCAACACGACAATCAAAACCTTCCCCGACGTGCTTTGATGGCCCTGAGAAGGGCCGTTTTGGGCCGCGCGTCTCTTGCGCGCCACTAGACGACGACGGGGGGTGGGGACGACGGAGTCAAGCGCCAAACCCTTCCATTCCCATCTCTTTCTCCTCTACTCTACTTCTTCTTCTTGGGCGAAGCCTTCGCCTTAGACGGCGTCGTCGCCTTCTTCGGGCGCGGCGCCTTCGGCTTCTTCGTCGGAACCTTGGCGGCCTTCTTCGCCTTCGACGGCGACTTGGCCTTGGCCGGCTTGGCCGCAGCCGCCTTCTTCGCACCCGCGGGAGCGGCCGACGCCGCAGACGCCTTCTTGGCGGCGCCCGCCTTCCGACCGGTCGCCGCCTTCACGCCACCAGCCTTCTTTGCGCCGGCCGCACGGGCGCCCTTCTTCTCCTTGCTGGCCGGAGCGGCGCGCTTCTTCTTGGCACCGCCAGCACGAGCCTTGCCGCCCTCGGCCGCCCCCCCGCCGCCGGCGCCGGCAAGCTTGAACGAGCCGGACGCGCCCTTCCCCTTCGTCTGCACCAGCTCGCCCGCCACGACGGCCGACTTGAGGTACTTCTTGATAAACGGCGCCAGCTTCTCCGCGTCCAGCTTGTAGTGCGCGGCTATGTACTTCTTGATCGCCTGCAGCGACGACCCGCCGCGCTCCTTCAGACTCTTGATGGCGGCCGTCACCATCTCAGAGGTGCGCGGGTGCGCAGGCTTGGCGCGCGGCTTCTTCGCAGACGACGCAGACTTGGCCTTCTTCGTAGTGCCGGTGGCGGCGGGTGCCGCAGCAGTCTCGTTCGTAGCCGCCTGATCTGCCATTTCGACGACGCGCGTAACACACAGCGAGAGCGAGCGGGACGGCAGGCACGCAAGCACAGCACAGCAGCAGAGCAGAGAATCACAAGGCCCAGCCAGTGTCGCGGGCGGGCGCGGACGGCCGAGAGAGCGGCCGCCACTCTGCGCGCCGCCGCGCCGCGCCTCCCGCGCTTGCTACCGCCCAACGTCCGACAGCCTGTGCGGAGCAGCCCCAAACCTGCGCCACAACCGCCCGCGCCTTTCAAACCACCGAGGATGGGGCTACACACAGCCACACCACAGTCGCCAACCAGTCGCCACGGCAGCGCCGCAAACCACGGCCAAACTGCAGCTACCGCGCGCTACAGCCTGGGTCGGCCCGCCGAGAATCGCCGCCCCCGCCCAAATGCCGCCCCCACAGCCCCAGCCGACGACCCGCCACAATGGCCAAACCTTCGGCAAAACTCCCACACCGTCGCCGCGGCAGCCCGGCCAGCGCGGCCGGCGCCACAGCCACACAAGCCGAGGCGTGCGGCGATGACGGCCGTGCAAACGCGCCTCCGCCGCCCCATCGCCTTCCGTCGCCCTCCCGCCGTTTCCCGATCGGCCCGCAGCCGTCGGGCCACATCGCGCGCCGTCCTCCTCCTCTCGCCCGCCAACATTCACAGCCGTTTCTCAACAATTGCCCGCCGCAAACGGACGCCGCCTGCGCAACAGGCGCCGCCGCCCCTCGCCGCTTCCGACCCAACCCCTCGACCGAGGCAAACCGCAATCCGAATCTACAGACCAACCCAATCTGCCGTCAAGCACACACGACAGCCGACCTTACACGTTACGCGTTACACATTACGTTTACACGTCTACGTTAGGTTAGGTTAGGTGGACGTGGGTTAGGTTAAGGGGACTTGGGTTAGGTTAAGCGTCAAACTTAGGTTAAGCATTCAAACACGTCAGGCGTCAGAGGTTAGGTTAGGTTAGGTTACACGTTAGGTTAAGGGGTCGGTGCTAGGTTAAGAAGCGTCAAACGTAGGTTAGAAAAGCGTTCAAACGTGAGGCGTGAGCCGGACAGCTTACCTTACGTAGACGTTAGGGGCTCACAGGCTGAGCTCACCTCGCCACACCACAGGTTAGGTTCGGTTCGGTTCGGTTCGCTCGGCTCAGCGTAAAGCGCCGAGGTCAGGGTTACGTTCGTTCACCTTCGGGCGCCACACTTTCGGTTGAAAGGTCGCGACGGGACGGACGTCGGCAGGCACGCCGCAAACGAACAAAAAAAACGTACAGACGACGTCGGAAACCGCCGACAGACGGGGGAGCAGCACGACCACGACCAGACACCGAGCGCGAACGAGACACACGCGAACCACCCCCACCGGCCAAAGGGCACCACACAACAACCCAGAGCACCACGTGTCGACACCAGAGCAACCCGCCGCTCACGCGACATGGCTGGCACCGAAGGGCAACCGCCCGCAACTGCGCTTTCCGCGCCGGCCCGGATGCACGTCGTGCTACAACAACACCACTACCGTACACAGCCGCTGTTCACAACATCACTATCAATGGCGCGCCCGCGCGCTCGCCGCCGTCGCAGTCGCAGCCCCAACGCCAGCACTTTTGCACCACCATTCACACGCACCGCAACACAGCTCGCCGACACAGCCGAACAAAACAAACACCACACAACAACAGCAACAACGCCGCCGCCTCTACTTGTGCCGGCGACCCACCCCGCCGATGGCGCACCTTTCGCCAGCCGGCAATCGACACACACGCACCCACCCACCGGGGCCCAGTGCAAAAAACAAAAAAAAACACACAAAAACAAAAAAATCAAACGACACGGGAAGCGCACACCGCCACTTCGCGCGCACGCCACCAACCAGTCGTCGTCTCAAAATAACAAACACAAACACAATAAACTAACAACTAGGGCAACACAAAACAAAAACGCCTCGCACGAACCGCCCACAAAAAGGACAAGCACACGCACAGCCTCTGCTGACGACCACGACGCAGCGGCACGCTGCTCCTGTCCCGCGCCCCGCGCCCCACTCGATTCACAACTCACGCGACACCGTCAACGACGGGCTCGCTTCCCGCAACCTACCACCTTTCCGCCACGACGCACAGCCCCAGCCCCACCCGACGACGCCCGTGGCAACGACTGCACTTTCACCACCGCCTCCCCCTTCCCCCCCAAAACAACACACACACACACACACACAGCCAGCCAAAAACGCACTCGCGACCCACACATGCACGTGCATCGGCACACGCCAACCAGTCAACGTCGACAACCACACGCAAGGCTCGAAACGAAACCGGCGTCCTTCCACGTTGCCATCAAGCTACGCGACACAAGACACAAGGAACCAACACAACAGCCGGCCCCACTAATTCCCACTCTCACGCCGCAAAAAGCACACCGAAACCGCCAAACGCACGCACATTCCCCTTCGCACCGACACCACCGACCGGCTCGCTACCACACACCTCTCGGCAGCCGTTTCACGCCAATTCGCCACACCGCCCACACAGTCGACAAGCGCCCGCCCTGTACGGCACACGCAACGACGCAGCGCAGCAAAGGGCGCCCGCAACACATACCTCTCCGCCGCCCGACGCGCCAACCGCCACACCACACCGCCAGCCACTCGCAAATTGTGCACTGCCACCAGCCACACGTCCAACACGCCGCGCCGCCTCCGGCCACCCGCCAGGGGGCGCTCACGTCCGCGACAACAGCGCGGCCCGCCGGGCCGGGCCGAACCGAACCGAGCCGCCGCTGCTCTGCACTCGGCACGGCCACACCCTGCTGCAGACCGGGCTCGTCCCTCTGTACGCGTCTGCCTGCGCATCAACACAACACGACCTTTTTTTTTTTTCTCTCTCTACCGCCATCCCTCCTTCTCGCGTTTTACTCGTTGTTGCAGCAGCGGCGCACACCTACACATCCACAGCCCCAGCCGAGCCGGCCTCACCTCAGGGCCCGCCGCCAGCGTCTCCTCCTCGGGCACAGGTGCGGTGCTGTGGCCGCCCATCCAACCGCATTGCTGGCCGTCCAGCCACCAGGCGTTCCCACTGCCGCGAGCCACGCCGCGCACCGACCCTGCTGCAGAAAACGAAGCATAGCCAGAGACCGACCGATACACAAAGCAAGCCGTCGCCTCGCCTCTTGTCCTTCCTGCCTTCCTTCCGCCCCCGCCCTTCTCACACCACCGCCTCTCCACTTTCGCCCACCCCCCCCTCCTTTTCTTTTTTTTTTTTTTTGTTTCTTTCTTTCTTTCTTTCTCTCCTTCCCGCCATGGCGGTTACGGCACCGCCTGCAGCGGCAGATTTTTTGCGCCCACACGCCTACTCCTACCACCATTAACCTTGCCCTGCCCTGCCCATCAACGTCGCAGTCGAACCGACGCGTGCCAACACACTGCCCACGTTCCTTTCTCTTTTCGGCCTACGCCCATTACGCGCCGCCGCCACAGCACCTTCCCTTCCCACAACACACCGACGTCATCACACGCACCCAAAACAGGGGCCACGACCGTGTTCCTCGCCCACTCCCATCCCGCACGGTACGCACATTCCCAACTACTACCGCGCACCCTCCCTTTCCAATCTGTGTGTCTCTGTGTCTGTGTCCTGTCCGCGCGTGACGCCTCTCAACATCCGCCGTCCCCCGTCCCGTTTTCGCCCCCATGCCGTCGTCGCGCCGCCTCCTCCCCGTCCACCGCCGCCCCTGTCCGCCCCGCACCACACCATACACCGCTGCTTGTCCCGGCCGTTGCCACCAAAGGCGCCGACCGCAAACGCGCCACGCCGCAGCCCCCGTGCGTCTCGCGCTCGCTTGCATCTCCGTGCCGACGCTGCCTCTCTTCCCACTCGCACTCGACCTCGACAACACAGTCTTTGGCTCCGCCACTGCGTGTTCCGGTGGTACGCACGCTGCAACACGTATGTATTCATTACCAGAGCGATGGCGAGGCATGACAGCATCTCTGTCTGACCAGAGAGTTCTTTATCGCTGCTAGTCGGCGCTTGGACCGCGCCAGACGACAGTAGTGGCACGCACCGGGTCGCCAGGAACAGTTGTTATATATATTGTAGCGCGAGTCGGGAGAGGTAGTAGTCGGTCGACAGTAGTAGCGGGTCGACGGTTGTACTGAGCGGGCGTCGGCGGCGTGCTCTGCTCGTCTCGCGACTCTGGTCACGGTTCGGGACGATGTATAGTATATTGTGTTATAATCAAAAGGTGGTGTGACGCTGCATTGCGCAAATCTGATAACGTATGTTCATTGTACTTCTTTTGTTCAACAACAAAAGCCCCACTATTACTTTTTTTCTAAAGTAACTTTTGTCTCTTAACGAAAAACATTCACTTTTTAAAGACTACTTCCTATGGCATTTCCCTCCAAGGAGTGCAATTAATTACCAGCCAGCACTCATTCATTGCACACAGCTGTGTAAGGGGTATCTACAATTGAGGAGCGGATATAAATGCAATTTTTTGTTTTTTTTTTTTTTTGTGTGTGTGTGTTGTAACCTCCCAGCAAAATTTAAAATAATGGACAATGTTATTTACGGATGCTAATGGACATTGCGCTAATTGTAACCTCGCCCACAATGAGAGGTATTGAAAATGGCAACAAAAATGTGAAATTCGCAATCTGACTCAAATATAAAGTCTTCACACAACATTTACAAACGTCCGTTCAGTGACAAGAAACTTCAATTAAACCGAAATATCGGTCTTTGGCCCTGTGCAAAACAATCAGAATTAAAGTCTTACCTCCGAATAAATGGATGTCACATTTCTGCTCTGGTTGTTGCGCAGCGCTTGGAGGAACTGCATTTGCAAATAATAATATTCTCTTTTTTTGTGATTTTAGTGACATTTTTCTTCAAAGCAGTGGAATGAAATGTGAAGTGCAACGAACTCTTTAGTTCAATAACAAATTAAATGTTTGAAAAATGCTTTTGAAATAAAAATTATTATTGGGGAACTTGTTGGAGAATAATTACACTTTTTCATTATCTAATGATTATATTAATTAACAGTATACCTTATTCACCATCTTGACCAGTGTTGCCGACCACCTACATCACACAACCGCACTCGGCTGCTACTACTGACCGACCGCTCTGCATGACGACTATTAGCGTACTGCACGCGACGACTACTGACAGAGTACAGCCCTCAACTACACAGAGCTACGGACTCGCAACGACTACTGACAGACAGACTGACTGACTGAGAACCGCTCGCAACACTCGCGCAGTCCAGCGCAAACTCTCTGGTCACAGATGCTACAACGTCTCGCCATCGCTACTATGTTACATACGTGTTTCAGTGTCTTTTTCATTGGGGTAACGATCTTTGGCTCTTTTTATTCTGAATACAGGGCCAAAGGTCAACGCTGCTGCCCTTATACAATTTATCAGGTTTCATTATGTCTGTTGCAATGTTACATACGGTTCACTCTTTCATTAATATTACCGTTGGGTTTGTTTTGTAGGGACGTTAACATTCTGGCACATTTTTATTATCATCGGACTCTCTGCTATTTGTGCAGGGAGGTTATACCTGGGTCCATTTCCATTTCCATTTACATTTTAATATTGATAGACTTTTTGTTTTCTTTTTTGTTTCTTGTTGTTTTTCCTTCTTTTTTTTTGTTGTTTTTTTTTTTTTTGTTTTGTTTTTCCCGCTCTCACCACCACCGCCGCATCACGCCTTCCGTTTTCTTGGTTTCTTTTCTGTTCTTCAACTGCTTCAACATCACCGCGCCCCATTTCCACACCACAGCCATCAGCCTCCAAGACGGGCGGGCGCAGTGTGCCATTTCCGGCGCACAAGCACACCCGTACGGTACTCTCCTCGCCCCCACGCCACCAACAACACAGCGACCACGCGGCTTTCAGGCATGGCACGGCACGGCACGGCACGGCACGGCACGGCACGGCACGGCACGGCACCGGCGAAATGCGCCGCCCCCGCCCCTCCGCGCATCCGTCCGTCTCGCCACGTTCACTGACAGCCGCGTCTGCGGCTACACCACGACAACCACAACACAACACCGCTCCCCTCCCTGGCAACTCACATTGTTTTTCTCCTCCTCTTTTGCACAAACCACAACGCCGAGCACAGGCGCAAGCCACCCACACCGCGCCCCTCCCCGTCCCGTCTTTGGCCGCCGCTCCTCGTTTCCTCGTTTGCCCCCTCCCATCTCCCGAAATGCCATGCCAGCAGCGTTACGCATGCCCCTCCCCTGTCCACACAACACTACCGCCTAACGAACAGCCTTTTCCGGGCCACATCCAGGGCACGCCCACCTCCAAACACTGCCAATTCACGGACGCACACACTCACTCACTTTCTCGACACCTTTCTGTACGGAGGGTGCGTCATCTCGACCGTGACAGAGTGACGGCAACTATCGACGATCCATTTCCCCCCACTGGTAAAACATGTCCACTAACACCTACATACATCATTCAAGTACACAGACAATAGCATACACACAATGGGAGGGCACACGAACATGGACGGCACGGCACTGTCATACACTCTTCCTCAGAACCATATCAACAAACGTTACGTACATCCGGGAAAGCGAAAGCGAACGCGAAAGCGAAAGCAAAAGCAAAAGCAAAGGCAAAGCCCAATGCAGCCGTCAAAGGTAACGTTCACCACGGCAGACACTTGCAGCCGCGCCGCCGTTAAACGCATTTCAGTGCGGCTCCAATACGCCTCCGACACGGGAACGTTCCGTTGCTCTACGAATGCGTTTCTCCCCTTTTTCCCTTCCTCTCTCTTTTGCCCCCCCCCCTCCTTGCACTCTCGCCTCATTCCTCACGTTCTGCCCAGACATTCGACCGATCAAAGTCAACCTTTCGTTACCGTTCTCAGCGCGACGGTGTACAACAGTATGACGGGTGTGCCCAAGACTTCGGTTCAGTTGCGTGACGCCGGTCTATCGCGCCGATCGACAGTTACTCAGGGGGCGACGGATCGGACCACGTCACCGACACACAAAACACTTTCAAACAAACAAATACATACCGGATGGACACAGACAAACACGTGTACAGACATTCGCCAAACAAACGACCGCCGCCGCCGCCGTCGTCGTCTAGCGTGCATCTTGAATGACGACATCGGTGTGCGTGCGTCGTACGCAATCAGTCAGACACGGCTATCAAACATCAGAGTCGAATGGTACATCATCGTGCGTGTCGCCGTACACGTACAGTACAATACAACAACAATGCGTCTTAATGGCACGTTCATTTCAACGTCACTCACACACCTCCACGCTGCAGTTACGTCGCACCATTGTCAAACTCGGCGTACAGCAAAGGGAATAGTGGGCGGCAAAAAAAACCAAACAAAAACATTTCACATTTCACCCTCGCCATGTATGATGTGCAAAAAAACAAACCCGCAAACGGCCGTCGTTACGGTGACACAAAAGTCGCCGATCACACTGTCCCCCCCTCGCAGACGGGTCTCACACACACACACACACCAACAACACCAATGGGTCAAAAACCACGCCAACGAGGCGTGCCACCATTCCACGCCACGGCGACCAACCTCGTGGCCGTACCCCGCGCAACACGCTTTGACGCGCCCCCCCACCCACAATCAAAATGCACACACACACATCACAGCCGTCCACACAAACAACAACAATTCCGCCCTTCCCGCAAAAGGCAAGTTGGTGGCCCTGAAAAGGGCCGTTTTGCCGCTCTCGCAACGGAGGAGCCTTCTCCATCCTTCCTTCCATTCCAGAGCCACCTCCTTACTTGGAGCTCGTGTACTTGGTCACCGCCTTCGTGCCCTCGCTCACGGCGTGCTTGGCCAGCTCGCCAGGCAGCAACAGCCGCACAGCGGTCTGGATCTCGCGGGACGTGATGGTCGAGCGCTTGTTGTAGTGCGCCAGGCGAGAAGCCTCGGCCGCAATGCGCTCGAAAATGTCGTTCACGAAGCTGTTCATGATGCTCATCGCCTTCGACGAGATGCCCGTGTCAGGGTGCACCTGCTTCAGCACCTTGTAGATGTAGATGGCATAGCTCTCCTTCCTCTTGCGCTTCTTCTTCTTGTCGCCCTTCGAAATGTTCTTCTGCGCCTTGCCAGCCTTCTTGGCGGCCTTCCCGCTAGTCTTGGGCGGCATCTCGAACCAACGTACGGCAGCAGCAACACCAGTAGCAAGCGCTCCGCTCTAGTCAGCGTCTCCCCACACAGTGGCACCCGCCGCCAGCCGCCGCCGCACCTTTACCAGCTCGCCCTGTTGCGGCCGCCGACCAATGGGGCGCGCGCGCAACCGGCCGCCGCACCCGAGCCCATAAAGCACCCCCACCCCGGCTGCGCCGGCACGCACTCCGCTGCTCGACTCGCTGCCGCTCGCACCGGTCGTTTTCGTTTCCGTTTCGTGTGCACCGTCGCTAGCCCATCGCCATGTCCGGACGCGGAAAGGGAGGCAAAGTCAAGGGCAAGTCAAAGTCCCGCTCAAGCAGGGCTGGGCTCCAGTTCCCGGTCGGCAGAATCCACCGCCTCCTGCGCAAGGGAAACTACGCAGAGCGCGTCGGCGCCGGGGCGCCCGTCTACCTCGCCGCCGTCATGGAGTACCTCGCGGCTGAGGTGCTCGAGCTGGCCGGAAACGCGGCCCGCGACAACAAGAAGACGCGCATCATCCCGCGCCACCTGCAGCTTGCCATCCGCAACGACGAGGAGCTCAACAAGCTCCTGTCGGGCGTCACCATCGCACAGGGTGGTGTCCTGCCCAACATCCAGGCCGTCCTGCTGCCAAAGAAGACCGAGAAGAAGGCCTAAAGGAGGCCAGGCAATCGCAGCGCCGCGTGCTCCCCTGCACGCAACGCGCTTTGCCGGCTCGGCTCGGCCCACAACAATCGGCCCTTTTCAGGGCCACCACACACACCTACGTCCAAAGCAAAATTTCAGTCGTCCTCGCCGCACCTTGTTTTGTTTTAACTTTGCACTGTCACAGCACAGCCGCCGCCGGCGCACGTCCGCCATCTTGTCGTCCACACAGCCCGTGTGGCCCAACACACACACATTTTGCACGGTCGCAGTCGCCTTCCAAACCGACAACGGCAGCAATAATGACCATTGTTAAAGGGAGGCGTGTCGACACACCGCCCTCCACTCCCGCGCGCAACGGCCGTCGACACGAACGAAACAGCTGATCCGGCCGCCTATGCCCACACGCCTTGCCTCGGAAACCCCAACGCCGCCGCAAACAAACACACAGAGACAAACCACGCAAGCAAATAATCACCGCCTCTCGCACAACAACACACAGCCCGCCATCTCCGTCGCGATCGATACAAAGACACACAAACGAAGCAGCTCCACACACAGCCAGCCACATGACACGTTTCCTTTCCTTCTCCCCTCCCAGTCACATCACGTCGCTCAAACGGAAAGAAAGAAAGAAAGAAACAAACAAACAAACAACACAGCGCACACACGCAGCAACAACAACACAGACTCTTTCGCACTTTTCAACTTCCGAACAGTGTGGTGGCCCTGAAAAGGGCCGTTTTCTAGTCTCTCCCACCCACAAGCACGGCCGCGGGAAGGCCAGCGCCCGCTGCGACGCAGCCTAACCGCCGAAACCGTACAGGGTGCGCCCCTGCCTCTTCAGGGCGTACACCACGTCCATGGCCGTCACAGTCTTGCGCTTGGCGTGCTCAGTGTACGTCACCGCGTCGCGGATCACGTTCTCCAGGAACACCTTCAGCACCCCGCGGGTCTCCTCGTAGATCAGACCAGAGATGCGCTTCACGCCGCCCCTGCGAGCCAGGCGGCGGATGGCGGGCTTCGTGATGCCCTGGATGTTGTCGCGCAACACCTTGCGGTGCCGCTTGGCGCCACCCTTGCCGAGCCCCTTTCCTCCCTTGCCGCGGCCTGTCATCCTTCCTTCCTCGGGCAAAGCAAAACGTGCACAAACAGCAGCTGCAGCGGCTGGCGAGTCGGCTACGGTCTGCGCCCAGCGCGCCCGCCGCCCCCCTATATAGACTCTGGCCCGCCCTCCCCCCACCACGCGCAACCGAGGGCATATAAGCGCAGCACGGAGGCGCGCGGGCCCGTTGTCAAGGCAGCACCGGACGCCGCGCCGCACCTAACCTCCACGCACGCCGCTCCGCTACCGCTACCGCTACCGCCATGGCCCGCACAAAGCAAACGGCCCGCAAGTCCACCGGCGGAAAGGCGCCGCGCAAACAGCTCGCCACCAAGGCGGCGAGGAAGAGCGCGCCCGCCACCGGAGGCGTCAAGAAGCCCCACCGCTACAGGCCGGGCACCGTCGCCCTGCGAGAAATCAGGCGCTACCAGAAGAGCACAGAGCTGCTCATCCGCAAGCTGCCATTCCAGCGCCTAGTGCGCGAGATCGCCCAGGACTTCAAGACCGACCTGCGCTTCCAGAGCTCCGCAGTCATGGCCCTGCAGGAGGCCAGCGAGGCCTACCTCGTCGGCCTCTTCGAAGACACCAACCTGTGCGCAATCCACGCCAAGCGCGTCACCATCATGCCCAAGGACATCCAGCTCGCGCGCCGCATCCGCGGCGAGCGCGCCTAAACCGCGCCGCGGCACCGCACCGCACAAACAAAAACGGCCCTTTTCAGGGCCACTAACATCTCTCCGTCGCGAGCAAACTTTGTCGGTCGCCTGCCTCTCGCCCCGCAACCCAAAAACAAAACAAAAAACCACCACTTCCCGTCCGTCCGCCACACCCGCTCACTCTGCCTGCCTGCTAGCAGCGCGCAACAATCACACATCATCCCTCCCCGGCGCTCAAAGCGCACAATACCCAACGGCCGACGTCACACCGCACGGGTGGCTGGCCGGCCGCCGCTTTCGTTTCGAAAACAAAAAAAACCCGCACTCCACTCCGACGGCCAACGGCCAGGCAGGCGCGCTCGCTCGCTCTACACGCCACCGAAATCCCCGCCGACTCCTTCCGCATCTCAACGTGCCCCCCGTTGCAAAACATCACACACACACACACACACAAAGGAACAAAACAAAACAAAGACCAGACACGACTCGACAAGACAGACATCCGAGAAGAACGAACGCAGGCAAGCCAACCAACGTATTCAAACAAAACAACGCGACAGAAAACCAACCGTCGGCCGCCGCCACAAACACGGCGACAATCAACCACGACAACAACAACACCGCTTACCGCTACCGCCGCCCACACCCGCCACCGACCCCCGCAATCCAACCACCACGGCACGCAAACAGCATCCCCACGGGCATACAGAAACGCCAGACAGACACCCACACCAAACGCAACACGACAATCAAAACCTTCCCCGACGTGCTTTGATGGCCCTGAGAAGGGCCGTTTTGGGCCGCGCGTCTCTTGCGCGCCACTAGACGACGACGGGGGGTGGGGACGACGGAGTCAAGCGCCAAACCCTTCCATTCCCATCTCTTTCTCCTCTACTCTACTTCTTCTTCTTGGGCGAAGCCTTCGCCTTAGACGGCGTCGTCGCCTTCTTCGGGCGCGGCGCCTTCGGCTTCTTCGTCGGAACCTTGGCGGCCTTCTTCGCCTTCGACGGCGACTTGGCCTTGGCCGGCTTGGCCGCAGCCGCCTTCTTCGCAC
>NW_026048011.1:7500-15000 GCF_023864345.2 Schistocerca serialis cubense
CAAATCCAACTACGAGCTTTTTAACCGCAACAACTTTAATATACGCTATTGGAGCTGGAATTACCGCGGCTGCTGGCACCAGACTTGCCCTCCAATAGATACTCGTTAAAGGATTTAAAGTGTACTCATTCCGATTACGGGGCCTCGGATGAGTCCCGTATCGTTATTTTTCGTCACTACCTCCCCGTGCCGGGAGTGGGTAATTTGCGCGCCTGCTGCCTTCCTTGGATGTGGTAGCCGTTTCTCAGGCTCCCTCTCCGGAATCGAACCCTGATTCCCCGTTACCCGTTACAACCATGGTAGGCGCAGAACCTACCATCGACAGTTGATAAGGCAGACATTTGAAAGATGCGTCGCCGGTACGAGGACCGTGCGATCAGCCCAAAGTTATTCAGAGTCACCAAGGCAAACGGACCGGACGAGCCGACCGATTGGTTTTGATCTAATAAAAGCGTCCCTTCCATCTCTGGTCGGGACTCTGTTTGCATGTATTAGCTCTAGAATTACCACAGTTATCCAAGTAACGTGGGTACGATCTAAGGAACCATAACTGATTTAATGAGCCATTCGCGGTTTCACCTTAATGCGGCTTGTACTGAGACATGCATGGCTTAATCTTTGAGACAAGCATATGACTACTGGCAGGATCAACCAGGGAGCTGCGTCAACTAGAGCTGAGCAGCCGGCCGCCCGGGAGTGTGTCCCGGGGGCCCGCGCGAACACGCAAGCGTCCGCTCAATTATTCTGCAAACAGGAGGAGGCTGAGCTCCCCTGCACAACACACCTCGAAACCCTCTCAGGTCCCGGCGGCGCGCAGCGCCGTCCTAAGTACTTGGTCGGGTTCGAGAGAGGCGCAATCGCCCGGAGTTAGGCGAGTAGACGCTTTAGGTGCGACCACCCGTGCTCCCAACTGAGCTTGCCGCTGCCGACAGAGGCCCGGGAGCGTGCTGTCGTGGCATTGCCGGCGGGAGACAACACGCGCCACCTACGGTGACCGGCAGCTCCAACGCCAGCGCCACAGAAGGACAAAAGCCCCACTTGGGTGCCGAAGCGAACTCTCCCAGCACAGCGCACGCGCCAACACGTCCGCACAGCTGCGATACAAACCACCTGCGAGAACCGCTGGGGCGACCGAGCAGCAGACGGCGTCGCGGCGCCGAGCGCCGGGCGGCGGCGCATCCTCAGCGCACACAGTCCTCAATCGGACCAGCACACTGCAGATGGCCACCGCGCTTCGCACCGGGCCCGCGAGGACCTACTTTGGCCGCAAGGCGCCGCGAGCAGGGGGCGCCGGCGCGCAGCTGCGCCGCCTGCCGCGTCCGTCGGCCGGCGCGCCTGCCACTGGCCGCCCCCACCAGCCGGCTGTAGCGCGTGCGCCCACGCACCGCGCTGCCAGCACGCCGGGCGGCCCCCCCTCACCGGCCGGGGACGGTCCCACCCAGCCACCGCCGCGTATCGCCTCACACCCAGATCCCCTTTCGCGTTCGTGGGCATGGTGGGTCCCCTTTCACGTTCGTGGGCATGGTGGGTATCCCTGAAACAACCGGTTAATAGCTCGACCGATCGTCGCCAACACTGATTCACCTCTAGCGAGAACAACCGCACCACAACGGGTTACCTGTTGTTCATTTGCGTAACGTCACCAGCAAACGTAGACGTCCATCGCCATTTGCAACGAGTATTGCATGCCTGTGTCAGGTGTCACAACACACTACGTCTGCCCACATAGACGCAACAACATGTGCACGCCTCGAGAACACGTGGAAGGTAGCCCCCGTACGTATGCGGTGTCCATTGCGCGAACGACTGTCAGCCGGCCTCTGCAGGATGTCGCAGATGTGGAACGCGGTGCAACATGCTATCACGGTGTGTGAGAAGAGACGACTACGTCCGAATACACGCTCCACTACATCAACAGACTGCTCATGCTGATCGCCATCCAGGGCGTCCGTTCCTCCCACACGTCTGAATGGCGTACCACACTGCAATCCAGCTCTTATAGGGAGACGACACGTAGCTGCGTGCACAATATTTGGACTGTATGGTCTGCCGTTGCTAGGCGCAGTCGTCGTACGGTCACACATGTGCCACGATGTATCATTCAGTACATACGGACCAATGTGCAGTACAGTTTGTGGGTTTTGCGTACATCGGCGGACAGGTGACAGGCCGTACCACAACGTAGGCTGAGTACGTCGGCATGCGAAGGGCATTGAACATGCAAACTTCTCAACGACCAGCTTGCGAAGGCAGGGGGGAAGGGGGGGGGGCATGTACGTCCTGCTGCTATCCACATTACAGTGTATAGCAGGAGCATGTGGAAAGTCAGCAACACCTGCAAGGTGTTTAACATGACGCGATACACAGGGGACCGGGCAGTGCGAATAGCGAACTATATTGCGAGGGTTGCGGTTAGGCAACACTACACTAATTTAACGAGTTGCATAACAATTACAGAGCAGGTTCAGCGACAACGTGCGTCAGGTTAAGGCGCAATATAGGTTAGGTTGAGGCACAATATAGGTTAGGTTAAGGCACAAATTGGGTTACGTTAAGGCACAACATGGGTTACGTTAAGGCACAACATGGGTTACGTTAAGGCACAAATTAGGTTACGTTAAGGCACAAATTAGGTTACGTTAAGGCACAAATTAGGTTACGTTAAGGCACAAATTAGGTTACGTTAAGGCACAAATTAGGTTACGTTAAGGCACAAATTAGGTTACGTTAAGGCACAAATTAGGTTACGTTAAGGCACAAATTAGGTTACGTTAAGGCACAAATTAGGTTACGTTAAGGCACAAATTAGGTTACGTTAAGGCACAAATTAGGTTACGTTAAGGCACAAATTAGGTTACGTTAAGGCACAAATTAGGTTACGTTAAGGCACAAATTAGGTTACGTTAAGGCACAAATTAGGTTACGTTAAGGCACAAATTAGGTTACGTTAAGGCACAAATTAGGTTACGTTAAGGCACAAATTAGGTTACGTTAAGGCACAAATTAGGTTACGTTAAGGCACAAATTAGGTTACGTTAAGGCACAAATTAGGTTACGTTAAGGCACAAATTAGGTTACGTTAAGGCACAAATTAGGTTACGTTAAGGCACAAATTAGGTTACGTTAAGGCACAAATTAGGTTACGTTAAGGCACAAATTAGGTTACGTTAAGGCACAAATTAGGTTACGTTAAGGCACAAATTAGGTTACGTTAAGGCACAAATTAGGTTACGTTAAGGTACAATATGGGTTAGGTTAAGGTACAATATGGGTTAGGTTAAGGTACAATATGGGTTAGGTTAAGGTACAATATGGGTTAGGTTAAGGTACAACGTAGGTTAGGTTAAGGCACAACATAGGTTAGGTTAAGGCACAACATAGGTTAGGTTAAGGCACAACATAGGTTAGGTTAAGGCACAACATAGGTTAGGTTAAGGCACAACATAGGTTAGGTTAAGGCACAACATAGGTTAGGTTAAGGCACAACATAGGTTAGGTTAAGGCACAACGTAGGTTAGGTTAAGGCACAACGTAGGTTAGGTTAAGGCACAACGTAGGTTAGGTTAAGGCACAACGTAGGTTAGGTTAAGGCACAACGTAGGTTAGGTTAAGGCACAACGTAGGTTAGGTTAAGGCACAACGTAGGTTAGGTTAAGGCACAACGTAGGTTAGGTTAAGGCACAACGTAGGTTAGGTTAAGGCACAACGTAGGTTAGGTTAAGGCACAACGTAGGTTAGGTTAAGGCACAACGTAGGTTAGGTTAAGGCACAACGTAGGTTAGGTTAAGGCACAACGTAGGTTAGGTTAAGGCACAACGTAGGTTAGGTTAAGGCACAACGTAGGTTAGGTTAAGGCACAACGTAGGTTAGGTTAAGGCACAACGTAGGTTAGGTTAAGGCACAACGTAGGTTAGGTTAAGGCACAACGTAGGTTAGGTTAAGGCACAACGTAGGTTAGGTTAAGGCACAACGTAGGTTAGGTTAAGGCACAACGTAGGTTAGGTTAAGGCACAACGTAGGTTAGGTTAAGGCACAACGTAGGTTAGGTTAAGGCACAACGTAGGTTAGGTTAAGGCACAACGTAGGTTAGGTTAAGGCACAACGTAGGTTAGGTTAAGGCACAACGTAGGTTAGGTTAAGGCACAACGTAGGTTAGGTTAAGGCACAACGTAGGTTAGGTTAAGGCACAACGTAGGTTAGGTTAAGGCACAACGTAGGTTAGGTTAAGGCACAACGTAGGTTAGGTTAAGGCACAACGTAGGTTAGGTTAAGGCACAACGTAGGTTAGGTTAAGGCACAACGTAGGTTAGGTTAAGGCACAACGTAGGTTAGGTTAAGGCACAACGTAGGTTAGGTTAAGGCACAACGTAGGTTAGGTTAAGGCACAACGTAGGTTAGGTTAAGGCACAACGTAGGTTAGGTTAAGGCACAACGTAGGTTAGGTTAAGGCACAACGTAGGTTAGGTTAAGGCACAACGTAGGTTAGGTTAAGGCACAACGTAGGTTAGGTTAAGGCACAACGTAGGTTAGGTTAAGGCACAACGTAGGTTAGGTTAAGGCACAACGTAGGTTAGGTTAAGGCACAACGTAGGTTAGGTTAAGGCACAACGTAGGTTAGGTTAAGGCACAACATAGGTTAGGTTAAGGCACAACATAGGTTAGGTTAAGGCACAACATAGGTTAGGTTAAGGCACAACATAGGTTAGGTTAAGGCACAACATAGGTTAGGTTAAGGCACAACATAGGTTAGGTTAAGGCACAACATAGGTTAGGTTAAGGCACAACGTAGGTTAGGTTAAGGCACAACGTAGGTTAGGTTAAGGCACAACGTAGGTTAGGTTAAGGCACAACGTAGGTTAGGTTAAGGCACAACGTAGGTTAGGTTAAGGCACAACGTAGGTTAGGTTAAGGCACAACGTAGGTTAGGTTAAGGCACAACGTAGGTTAGGTTAAGGCACAACGTAGGTTAGGTTAAGGCACAACGTAGGTTAGGTTAAGGCACAACGTAGGTTAGGTTAAGGCACAACGTAGGTTAGGTTAAGGCACAACGTAGGTTAGGTTAAGGCACAACGTAGGTTAGGTTAAGGCACAACGTAGGTTAGGTTAAGGCACAACGTAGGTTAGGTTAAGGCACAACGTAGGTTAGGTTAAGGCACAACGTAGGTTAGGTTAAGGCACAACGTAGGTTAGGTTAAGGCACAACGTAGGTTAGGTTAAGGCACAACGTAGGTTAGGTTAAGGCACAACGTAGGTTAGGTTAAGGCACAACGTAGGTTAGGTTAAGGCACAACGTAGGTTAGGTTAAGGCACAACGTAGGTTAGGTTAAGGCACAACGTAGGTTAGGTTAAGGCACAACGTAGGTTAGGTTAAGGCACAACGTAGGTTAGGTTAAGGCACAACGTAGGTTAGGTTAAGGCACAACGTAGGTTAGGTTAAGGCACAACGTAGGTTAGGTTAAGGCACAACGTAGGTTAGGTTAAGGCACAACGTAGGTTAGGTTAAGGCACAACGTAGGTTAGGTTAAGGCACAACATAGGTTAGGTTAAGGCACAACATAGGTTAGGTTAAGGCACAACATAGGTTAGGTTAAGGCACAACATAGGTTAGGTTAAGGCACAACATAGGTTAGGTTAAGGCACAACATAGGTTAGGTTAAGGCACAACATAGGTTAGGTTAAGGCACAACATAGGTTAGGTTAAGGCACAACATAGGTTAGGTTAAGGCACAACATAGGTTAGGTTAAGGCACAACGTAGGTTAGGTTAAGGCACAACGTAGGTTAGGTTAAGGCACAACGTAGGTTAGGTTAAGGCACAACGTAGGTTAGGTTAAGGCACAACGTAGGTTAGGTTAAGGTACAACGTAGGTTAGGTTAAGGTACAACGTAGGTTAGGTTAAGGTACAACGTAGGTTAGGTTAAGGTACAACGTAGGTTAGGTTAAGGTACAACGTAGGTTAGGTTAAGGTACAACGTAGGTTAGGTTAAGGTACAACGTAGGTTAGGTTAAGGTACAACGTAGGTTAGGTGAAGGCGCAATGTAGGTTAGGTTAAGGTACGATATACCTTAGGTTAAGGTACAATATCGCTTAGGTTAAGGTACAATATAGCTTAGGTTAAGGTACACGTTGTAGGGAAAGGTGTATTTTGGGGGGGGAGGGGGCGGCAGGTTCGTTGATAGTGATTATCGTAAGTGCATGCCTGCGGGATCATCCGATTTGTCACGTCAGGATGCACTTGTGGCTCATGACAGGCGGCGCTCCGATTCCAAGGTTGTGGCAGATCTGTGTCTTTCATTCCTGCCATTGTTTGTGTACTGTGACAGGAGGCAGTATTGTGATGTTGGGTGCACCCCTGTGTAGGACATGTGTGGGTGTTCGTGGCTTAGCTGAGCAATGGCGGATGTCGGAAGGGTGGGATATTCTGTTTTCTGGGTGGACCTCCCGGTCTGGTTATGATAGTGTGGATTGTGTAATGTGGCGGAGAGGATGCACCGGATGTTCTTCCATGCTGGTGGTTAGATATTGTGTGTGTGCCTGTTAGAGGCAGAGAGTAGTGTGTGATAGTGTCTGGCTGACGTGTGGTTCTCATTGTGTGCAGAGTCTTTCAGCATGTATAGGGACGGTTGTATATATTATCTGTATTCTGATGGCTCTGCATCTATTACTAATCAGTGCCGTGTATACGGTTACTCTGGTTCCAGTCGAAACTGTTCTATCTCTGTACATTAGTGACACTGCGGCTCCACTATGTTGCCGCCCCTGTCGGCCGTTTCCCCCAGTGTGTGGCTAATGATTATCAGCAATCAGTCTATTAGTCAATACCGGTAGTGTGACGACGTGAAATGTCCGGGATGGGGGAAGCTACACGCTTCCCGTGGGTCAGGGCCTAGAAAGACTCTTCCCACGCAGGAGGCTCGGACTGTCATTACTCTTCCGAGAAATATATTTGCCCAGCGTTTTTTGCGACTGCGAGTGCGACGCGTACGAGTACCGACATGGATGGGGCGCTTCCTAGCTGATCGCTCAGCATCGGAGAAATATATTTGCCCAACGTTTTTTGCGACTGCGAGTGCAACGCCCAAGGGTACCGACGTGGATGGGGCGCTTCCTAGCTGATCGCTCGGCATGGGAATCCGTACAGTGAGCAATGCGATCGCGTCTGTAGCTTGTACGTGGTACAGCTCGCAGCTCATGTATAGGGACAGCGGGAATGTCGCATATTGGACATAACTCTTCATGAAACGCAAGTTATAGGTGTGGATTGCACATTACGACTGCGGGAAACTTCCGCCGTTCATCCGCTGGCGTTGCGAGTTTGGCGGTTGGGGTGGGGCACGAGCGGGTGCGGGTGGTGTGATTGCCGGTCCACGACTTCGTGCGGCAGAGGCACTGGCGTTTGGGTGCTGTGGTCGACACAGGCTGCATGCTTTGTGGGTGGCGTCGAAAGATGGGCACTGTGGGCCCATCGATGTCTTAGTCGGCTTGGCGTCCCATAGATG
>NW_026048011.1:22500-25524 GCF_023864345.2 Schistocerca serialis cubense
GTTATCCAAGTAACGTGGGTACGATCTAAGGAACCATAACTGATTTAATGAGCCATTCGCGGTTTCACCTTAATGCGGCTTGTACTGAGACATGCATGGCTTAATCTTTGAGACAAGCATATGACTACTGGCAGGATCAACCAGGGAGCTGCGTCAACTAGAGCTGAGCAGCCGGCCGCCCGGGAGTGTGTCCCGGGGGCCCGCGCGAACACGCAAGCGTCCGCTCAATTATTCTGCAAACAGGAGGAGGCTGAGCTCCCCTGCACAACACACCTCGAAACCCTCTCAGGTCCCGGCGGCGCGCAGCGCCGTCCTAAGTACTTGGTCGGGTTCGAGAGAGGCGCAATCGCCCGGAGTTAGGCGAGTAGACGCTTTAGGTGCGACCACCCGTGCTCCCAACTGAGCTTGCCGCTGCCGACAGAGGCCCGGGAGCGTGCTGTCGTGGCATTGCCGGCGGGAGACAACACGCGCCACCTACGGTGACCGGCAGCTCCAACGCCAGCGCCACAGAAGGACAAAAGCCCCACTTGGGTGCCGAAGCGAACTCTCCCAGCACAGCGCACGCGCCAACACGTCCGCACAGCTGCGATACAAACCACCTGCGAGAACCGCTGGGGGCGACCGAGCAGCAGACGGCGTCGCGGCGCCGAGCGCCGGGCGGCGGCGCATCCTCAGCGCACACAGTCCTCAATCGGACCAGCACACTGCAGATGGCCACCGCGCTTCGCACCGGGCCCGCGAGGACCTACTTTGGCCGCAAGGCGCCGCGAGCAGGGGGCGCCGGCGCGCAGCTGCGCCGCCTGCCGCGTCCGTCGGCCGGCGCGCCTGCCACTGGCCGCCCCCACCAGCCGGCTGTAGCGCGTGCGCCCACGCACCGCGCTGCCAGCACGCCGGGCGGCCCCCCCTCACCGGCCGGGGACGGTCCCACCCAGCCACCGCCGCGTATCGCCTCACACCCAGATCCCCTTTCGCGTTCGTGGGCATGGTGGGTCCCCTTTCACGTTCGTGGGCATGGTGGGTATCCCTGAAACAACCGGTTAATAGCTCGACCGATCGTCGCCAACACTGATTCACCTCTAGCGAGAACAACCGCACCACAACGGGTTACCTGTTGTTCATTTGCGTAACGTCACCAGCAAACGTAGACGTCCATCGCCATTTGCAACGAGTATTGCATGCCTGTGTCAGGTGTCACAACACACTACGTCTGCCCACATAGACGCAACAACATGTGCACGCCTCGAGAACACGTGGAAGGTAGCCCCCGTACGTATGCGGTGTCCATTGCGCGAACGACTGTCAGCCGGCCTCTGCAGGATGTCGCAGATGTGAACGCGGTGCAACATGCTATCACGGTGTGTGAGAAGAGACGACTACGTCCGAATACACGCTCCACTACATCAACAGACTGCTCATGCTGATCGCCATCCAGGGCGTCCGTTCCTCCCACACGTCTGAATGGCGTACCACACTGCAATCCAGCTCTTATAGGGAGACGACACGTAGCTGCGTGCACAATATTTGGACTGTATGGTCTGCCGTTGCTAGGCGCAGTCGTCGTACGGTCACACATGTGCCACGATGTATCATTCAGTACATACGGACCAATGTGCAGTACAGTTTGTGGGTTTTGCGTACATCGGCGGACAGGTGACAGGCCGTACCACAACGTAGGCTGAGTACGTCGGCATGCGAAGGGCATTGAACATGCAAACTTCTCAACGACCAGCTTGCGAAGGCAGGGGGGAAGGGGGGGGGGCATGTACGTCCTGCTGCTATCCACATTACAGTGTATAGCAGGAGCATGTGGAAAGTCAGCAACACCTGCAAGGTGTTTAACATGACGCGATACACAGGGGACCGGGCAGTGCGAATAGCGAACTATATTGCGAGGGTTGCGGTTAGGCAACACTACACTAATTTAACGAGTTGCATAACAATTACAGAGCAGGTTCAGCGACAACGTGCGTCAGGTTAAGGCGCAATATAGGTTAGGTTGAGGCACAATATAGGTTAGGTTAAGGCACAAATTGGGTTACGTTAAGGCACAACATGGGTTACGTTAAGGCACAACATGGGTTACGTTAAGGCACAAATTAGGTTACGTTAAGGCACAAATTAGGTTACGTTAAGGCACAAATTAGGTTACGTTAAGGCACAAATTAGGTTACGTTAAGGCACAAATTAGGTTACGTTAAGGCACAAATTAGGTTACGTTAAGGCACAAATTAGGTTACGTTAAGGCACAAATTAGGTTACGTTAAGGCACAAATTAGGTTACGTTAAGGCACAAATTAGGTTACGTTAAGGCACAAATTAGGTTACGTTAAGGCACAAATTAGGTTACGTTAAGGCACAAATTAGGTTACGTTAAGGCACAAATTAGGTTACGTTAAGGCACAAATTAGGTTACGTTAAGGCACAAATTAGGTTACGTTAAGGCACAAATTAGGTTACGTTAAGGCACAAATTAGGTTACGTTAAGGCACAAATTAGGTTACGTTAAGGCACAAATTAGGTTACGTTAAGGCACAAATTAGGTTACGTTAAGGCACAAATTAGGTTACGTTAAGGCACAAATTAGGTTACGTTAAGGCACAAATTAGGTTACGTTAAGGCACAAATAGGTTACGTTAAGGCACAAATTAGGTTACGTTAAGGCACAAATTAGGTTACGTTAAGGCACAAATTAGGTTACGTTAAGGCACAAATTAGGTTACGTTAAGGTACAATATGGGTTAGGTTAAGGTACAATATGGGTTAGGTTAAGGTACAATATGGGTTAGGTAAGGTACAATATGGGTTAGGTTAAGGTACAATATGGGTTAGGTTAAGGCACAACGTAGGTTAGGTTAAGGCACAACATAGGTTAGGTTAAGGCACAACATAGGTTAGGTTAAGGCACAACATAGGTTAGGTTAAGGCACAACATAGGTTAGGTTAAGGCACAACATAGGTTAGGTTAAGGCACAACATAGGTTAGGTTAAGGCACAACATAGGTTAGGTTAAGGCACAACATAGGT
>NW_026048012.1:0-5000 GCF_023864345.2 Schistocerca serialis cubense
CACGACGTCGTGGACCGGCAATCACACCACCCCGCACCCGCTCGTGCCCCACCCCAACGGCCAAACTCGCAACGCCAGCGGATGAACGGCGGAAGTTTCCCGCACTCGTAATGTGCAATCCACACCTATAACTTGCGTTTCATGAAGAGTTATGTCCAATATGCGACATTCCCGCTGTCCCTATACATGAGCTGCGAGCTGTACCACGTACAAGCTACAGACGCGATCGCATTGCTCACTGTACTGATTCCCATGCCGAGCGATCAGCTAGGAAGCGCCCCATCCATGTCGGTACCCGTGGGCGTTGCACTCGCAGTCGCAAAAAACGTTGGGCAAATATATATCTCGGAACAGTAACGACAGTCGGAGCCTCCTGGCGTTGCACTCGCAGTCGCAAAAAACGCTGGGCAAATATATTTCTCGGAAGAGTAACGACAGTCCGAGCCTCCTGCGTGGGAAGAGTCTTTCTAGGCCCTGACCCACGGGAAGGGTTTAGCTTCCCCCATCCCGGACATTTGAAGTCGTCACACTACCGGTATTGACTAATAGACTGATTGCTGATAATCACTAGCCATACACTGGGGGAAACGGCCGACAGGGGCAGCAACATAGTGGAGCCGCAGTGTCACTAATGTACAGAGATAGAACAGTTTCGACTGGAACCAGAGTAACCGTATACACGGCACTGATTAGTAATAAATGCAGAGCCATCAGAATACAGATAATATATACAACCGTCCCTATACATGCTGAAAGACTCTGCACACAATGAGAACCACACGTCAGCCAGACACTATCACACACTACTCTCTGCCTCTAACAGGCACACACACAATATCTAACCACCAGCATGGAAGAACATCCGGTGCATCCTCTCCGCCACATTACACAATCCACACTATCATAACCAGACCGGGAGGTCCACCCAGAAAACAGAATATCCCACCCTTCCGACATCCGCCATTGCTCAGTTAAGCCACGAACACCCACACATGTCCTACACAGGGGTGCACCCAACATCACAATACTGCCTCCTGTCACAGTACACAAACAATGGCAGGAATGAAAGACACACATCTGCCATAACCTTGGAATCGGAGCGCCGCCTGTCATGAGCCACAAGTGCATCCTGACGTGACAAATCGGATGATCCCGCAGGCATGCACTTACGATAATCACTATCAACGAACCTGCCGCCCCCCCCCCCCCCAATACACCTTTCCCTACAACAATGTGTACCTTAACCTAAGCGATATTGTACCTTAACCTCAGCTATATCGTACCTTAACCTAACCTACATTGCGCCTTAACCTAACCTACGTTGTGCCTTAACCTAACCTACGTTGTGCCTTAACCTAACGTATGTTGTGCCTTAACCTAACCTATGTTGTGCCTTAACCTACCTATGTTGTGCCTTAACCTAACCTATGTTGTGCCTTAACCTAACCCATGTTGTGCCTTAACCTAACCCATGTTGTGCCTTAACCTAACCCATGTTGTGCCTTAACCTAACCCATGGTTGTGCCTTAACCTAACCCATGTTGTGCCTTAACCTAACCCATGTTGTGCCTTAACCTAACCCATGTTGTGCCTTAACCTAACCCATGTTGTGCCTTAACCTAACCCATGTTGTGCCTTAACCTAACCCATGTTGTGCCTTAACCTAACCCATGTTGTGCCTTAACCTAACCCATGTTGTGCCTTAACCTAACCCATGTTGTGCCTTAACCTAACCCATGTTGTGCCTTAACCTAACCCATGTTGTGCCTTAACCTAACCCATGTTGTGCCTTAACCTAACCCATATTGTACCTTAACCTAACCCATATTGTACCTTAACCTAACCCATATTGTACCTTAACCTAACCCATATTGTACCTTAACCTAACCCATATTGTACCTTAACCTAACCCATATTGTACCTTAACCTAACCCATATTGTACCTTAACCTAACCCATATTGTACCTTAACCTAACCCATATTGTACCTTAACCTAACCCATATTGTACCTTAACCTAACCCATGTTGTGCCTTACCTAACCCATGTTGTGCCTTAACCTAACCCATATTGTGCTTAACCTAACCCATGTTGTGCCTTAACCTAACCCATATTGTGCCTTAACCTAACCCATATTGTGCCTTAACCTAACCCATGTTGTGCCTTAACCTAACCCATGTTGTGCCTTAACCTAACCCATGTTGTGCCTTAACCTAACCCATGTTGTGCCTTAACCTAACCCATGTTGTGCCTTAACCTAACCCATATTGTGCCTTAACCTAACCCATATTGTACCTTAACCTAACCCATATTGTACCTTAACCTAACCCATATTGTACCTTAACCTAACCCATATTGTACCTTAACCTAACCCATATTGTACCTTAACCTAACCCATATTGTACCTTAACCTAACCCATATTGTGCCTTAACCTAACCCATATTGTGCCTTAACCTAACCCATATTGTGCCTCAACCTAACCCAATTTGTGCCTCAACCTAACCCATATTGTGCCTCAACCTAACCCATATTGTGCCTCAACCTAACCCATATTGTGCCTCAACCTAACCCATATTGTGCCTCAACCTAACCCATATTGTGCCTCAACGTAACCTAATTTGTGCCTCAACGTAACCTAATTTGTGCCTCAACGTAACCTAATTTGTGCCTCAACGTAACCTAATTTGTGCCTCAACGTAACCTAATTTGTGCTTCAACGTAACCTAAATTGTGCTTCAACGTAACCTAAATTGTGCTTCAACGTAACCTAAATTGTGCTTCAACGTAACCTAAATTGTGCTTCAACGTAACCTAAATTGTGCTTCAACGTAACCTAAATTGTGCTTTAACGTAACCTAAATTGTGCTTTAACGTAACCCATGTTGTGCTTTAACGTAACCCATGTTGTGCTTTAACGTAACCCATGTTGTGCTTTAACGTAACCCATGTTGTGCCTTAACCTAACCTATATTGCGCCTTAACCTGCTCTGTAATTGTTATGCAACTCGTTAAATTAGTGTAGTGTTGCCTAACCGCAACCCTCGCAATATAGTTCGCTATTCGCACTGCCCGGTCCCCTGTGTATCGCGTCATGTTAAACACCTTGCAGGTGTTGCTGACTTTCCACATGCTCCTGCTATACACTGTAATGTGGATAGCAGCAGGACGTACATGCCCCCCCCCCCCTTCCCCCCTGCCTTCGCAAGCTGGTCGTTGAGAAGTTTGCATGTTCAATGCCCTTCGCATGCCGACGTACTCAGCCTACGTTGTGGTACGGCCTGTCACCTGTCCGCCGATGTACGCAAAACCCACAAACTGTACTGCACATTGGTCCGTATGTACTGAATGATACATCGTGGCACATGTGTGACCGTACGACGACTGCGCCTAGCAACGGCAGACCATACAGTCCAAATATTGTGCACGCAGCTACGTGTCGTCTCCCTATAAGAGCTGGATTGCAGTGTGGTACGCCATTCAGACGTGTGGGAGGAACGGACGCCCTCGATGGCGATCAGCATGAGCAGTCTGTTGATGTAGTGGAGCGTGTATTCGGACGTAGTCGTCTCTTCTCACACACCGTGATAGCATGTTGCACCGCGTTCCACATCTGCGACATCCTGCAGAGGCCGGCTGACAGTCGTTCGCGCAATGGACACCGCATACGTACGGGGGCTACCTTCCACGTGTTCTCGAGGCGTGCACATGTTGTTGCGTCTATGTGGGCAGACGTAGTGTGTTGTGACACCTGACACAGGCATGCAATACTCGTTGCAAATGGCGATGGACGTCTACGTTTGCTGGTGACGTTACGCAAATGAACAACAGGTAACCCGTTGTGGTGCGGTTGTTCTCGCTAGAGGTGAATCAGTGTTGGCGACGATCGGTCGAGCTATTAACTGGTTGTTTCAGGGATACCCCACCATGCCCACGAACGTGAAAGGGGATCTGGGTGTGAGGCGATACGCGGCGGTGGCTGGGTGAGACTGTCCCCGGCCGGTGAGGGGGGGCCGCCCGGCGTGCTGGCAGCGCGGTGCGTGGGCGCACGCGCTACAGCCGGCTGGTGGGGGCGGCCAGTGGCAGGCGCGCCGGCCGACGGACGCGGCAGGCGGCGCAGCTGCGCGCCGGGGCCCCCTGCTCGCGGCGCCTTGCGGCCAAAGTAGGTCCTCGCGGGCCCGGTGCGAAGCGCGGTGGCCATCTGCAGTGTGCTGGTCCGATTGAGGACTGTGTGCGCTGAGGATGCGCCGCCGCCCGGCGCTCGGCGCCGCGACGCCGTCTGCTGCTCGGTCGCCCCAGCGGTTCTCGCAGGTGGTTTGTATCGCAGCTGTGCGGACGTGTTGGCGCGTGCGCTGTGCTGGGAGAGTTCGCTTCGGCACCCAAGTGGGGCTTTTGTCCTTCTGTGGCGCTGGCGTTGGAGCTGCCGGTCACCGTAGGTGGCGCGTGTTGTCTCCCGCCGGCAATGCCACGACAGCACGCTCCCGGGCCTCTGTCGGCAGCGGCAAGCTCAGTTGGGAGCACGGGTGGTCGCACCTAAAGCGTCTACTCGCCTAACTCCGGGCGATTGCGCCTCTCTCGAACCCGACCAAGTACTTAGGACGGCGCTGCGCGCCGCCGGGACCTGAGAGGGTTTCGAGGTGTGTTGTGCAGGGGAGCTCAGCCTCCTCCTGTTTGCAGAATAATTGAGCGGACGCTTGCGTGTTCGCGCGGGCCCCCGGGACACACTCCCGGGCGGCCGGCTGCTCAGCTCTAGTTGACGCAGCTCCCTGGTTGATCCTGCCAGTAGTCATATGCTTGTCTCAAAGATTAAGCCATGCATGTCTCAGTACAAGCCGCATTAAGGTGAAACCGCGAATGGCTCATTAAATCAGTTATGGTTCCTTAGATCGTACCCACGTTACTTGGATAACTGTGGTAATTCTAGAGCTAATACATGCAAACAGAGTCCCGACCAGAGATGGAAGGGACGCTTTTATTAGATCAAAACCAATCGGTCGGCTCGTC
>NW_026048012.1:12500-17500 GCF_023864345.2 Schistocerca serialis cubense
TACCGCCATCTATGGGACGCCAAGCCGACTAAGACATCGATGGGCCCACAGTGCCCATCTTTCGACGCCACCCACAAAGCATGCAGCCTCTGTCGACCACAGCACCCAAACGCCAGTGCCTCTGCCGCACGACGTCGTGGACCGGCAATCACACCACCCGCACCCGCTCGTGCCCCACCCCAACGGCCAAACTCGCAACGCCAGCGGATGAACGGCGGAAGTTTCCCGCACTCGTAATGTGCAATCCACACCTATAACTTGCGTTTCATGAAGAGTTATGTCCAATATGCGACATTCCCGCTGTCCCTATACATGAGCTGCGAGCTGTACCACGTACAAGCTACAGACGCGATCGCATTGCTCACTGTACTGATTCCCATGCCGAGCGATCAGCTAGGAAGCGCCCCATCCATGTCGGTACCCGTGGGCGTTGCACTCGCAGTCGCAAAAAACGTTGGGCAAATATATATCTCGGAACAGTAACGACAGTCGGAGCCTCCTGGCGTTGCACTCGCAGTCGCAAAAAACGCTGGGCAAATATATTTCTCGGAAGAGTAACGACAGTCCGAGCCTCCTGCGTGGGAAGAGTCTTTCTAGGCCCTGACCCACGGGAAGGGTTTAGCTTCCCCCATCCCGGACATTTGAAGTCGTCACACTACCGGTATTGACTAATAGACTGATTGCTGATAATCACTAGCCATACACTGGGGGAAACGGCCGACAGGGGCAGCAACATAGTGGAGCCGCAGTGTCACTAATGTACAGAGATAGAACAGTTTCGACTGGAACCAGAGTAACCGTATACACGGCACTGATTAGTAATAAATGCAGAGCCATCAGAATACAGATAATATATACAACCGTCCCTATACATGCTGAAAGACTCTGCACACAATGAGAACCACACGTCAGCCAGACACTATCACACACTACTCTCTGCCTCTAACAGGCACACACACAATATCTAACCACCAGCATGGAAGAACATCCGGTGCATCCTCTCCGCCACATTACACAATCCACACTATCATAACCAGACCGGGAGGTCCACCCAGAAAACAGAATATCCCACCCTTCCGACATCCGCCATTGCTCAGTTAAGCCACGAACACCCACACATGTCCTACACAGGGGTGCACCCAACATCACAATACTGCCTCCTGTCACAGTACACAAACAATGGCAGGAATGAAAGACACACATCTGCCATAACCTTGGAATCGGAGCGCCGCCTGTCATGAGCCACAAGTGCATCCTGACGTGACAAATCGGATGATCCCGCAGGCATGCACTTACGATAATCACTATCAACGAACCTGCCGCCCCCCCCCCCCCAATACACCTTTCCCTACAACAATGTGTACCTTAACCTAAGCGATATTGTACCTTAACCTCAGCTATATCGTACCTTAACCTAACCTACATTGCGCCTTAACCTAACCTACGTTGTGCCTTAACCTAACCTACGTTGTGCCTTAACCTAACGTATGTTGTGCCTTAACCTAACCTATGTTGTGCCTTAACCTAACCTATGTTGTGCCTTAACCTAACCTATGTTGTGCCTTAACCTAACCCATGTTGTGCCTTAACCTAACCCATGTTGTGCCTTAACCTAACCCATGTTGTGCCTTAACCTAACCCATGTTGTGCCTTAACCTAACCCATGTTGTGCCTTAACCTAACCCATGTTGTGCCTTAACCTAACCCATATTGTACCTTAACCTAACCCATGTTGTGCCTTAACCTAACCCATGTTGTGCCTTAACCTAACCCATGTTGTGACTTAACCTAACCCATGTTGTGCCTTAACCTAACCCATGTTGTGCCTTAACCTAACCCATGTTGTGCCTTAACCTAACCCATGTTGTGCCTTAACCTAACCCATGTTGTGCCTTAACCTAACCCATGTTGTGCCTTAACCTAACCCATGTTGTGCCTTAACCTAACCCATGTTGTGCCTTAACCTAACCCATATTGTACCTTAACCTAACCCATATTGTACCTTAACCTAACCCATATTGTACCTTAACCTAACCCATATTGTACCTTAACCTAACCCATATTGTACCTTAACCTAACCCATATTGTACCTTAACCTAACCCATATTGTACCTTAACCTAACCCATATTGTACCTTAACCTAACCCATATTGTACCTTAACCTAACCCATATTGTACCTTAACCTAACCCATATTGTACCTTAACCTAACCCATGTTGTGCCTTAACCTAACCCATGTTGTGCCTTAACCTAACCCATATTGTGCCTTAACCTAACCCATGTTGTGCCTTAACCTAACCCATATTGTGCCTTAACCTAACCCATATTGTGCCTTAACCTAACCCATGTTGTGCCTTAACCTAACCCATGTTGTGCCTTAACCTAACCCATGTTGTGCCTTAACCTAACCCATGTTGTGCCTTAACCTAACCCATGTTGTGCCTTAACCTAACCCATATTGTGCCTTAACCTAACCCATATTGTACCTTAACCTAACCCATATTGTACCTTAACCTAACCCATATTGTACCTTAACCTAACCCATATTGTACCTTAACCTAACCCATATTGTGCCTTAACCTAACCCATATTGTGCCTTAACCTAACCCATATTGTGCCTCAACCTAACCCAATTTGTGCCTCAACCTAACCCATATTGTGCCTCAACCTAACCCATATTGTGCCTCAACCTAACCCATATTGTGCCTCAACCTAACCCATATTGTGCCTCAACCTAACCCATATTGTGCCTCAACGTAACCTAATTTGTGCCTCAACGTAACCTAATTTGTGCCTCAACGTAACCTAATTTGTGCCTCAACGTAACCTAATTTGTGCCTCAACGTAACCTAATTTGTGCTTCAACGTAACCTAAATTGTGCTTCAACGTAACCTAAATTGTGCTTCAACGTAACCTAAATTGTGCTTCAACGTAACCTAAATTGTGCTTCAACGTAACCTAAATTGTGCTTCAACGTAACCTAAATTGTGCTTTAACGTAACCTAAATTGTGCTTTAACGTAACCCATGTTGTGCTTTAACGTAACCCATGTTGTGCTTTAACGTAACCCATGTTGTGCTTTAACGTAACCCATGTTGTGCCTTAACCTAACCTATATTGCGCCTTAACCTGCTCTGTAATTGTTATGCAACTCGTTAAATTAGTGTAGTGTTGCCTAACCGCAACCCTCGCAATATAGTTCGCTATTCGCACTGCCCGGTCCCCTGTGTATCGCGTCATGTTAAACACCTTGCAGGTGTTGCTGACTTTCCACATGCTCCTGCTATACACTGTAATGTGGATAGCAGCAGGACGTACATGCCCCCCCCCCCCCTTCCCCCCTGCCTTCGCAAGCTGGTCGTTGAGAAGTTTGCATGTTCAATGCCCTTCGCATGCCGACGTACTCAGCCTACGTTGTGGTACGGCCTGTCACCTGTCCGCCGATGTACGCAAAACCCACAAACTGTACTGCACATTGGTCCGTATGTACTGAATGATACATCGTGGCACATGTGTGACCGTACGACGACTGCGCCTAGCAACGGCAGACCATACAGTCCAAATATTGTGCACGCAGCTACGTGTCGTCTCCCTATAAGAGCTGGATTGCAGTGTGGTACGCCATTCAGACGTGTGGGAGGAACGGACGCCCTCGATGGCGATCAGCATGAGCAGTCTGTTGATGTAGTGGAGCGTGTATTCGGACGTAGTCGTCTCTTCTCACACACCGTGATAGCATGTTGCACCGCGTTCCACATCTGCGACATCCTGCAGAGGCCGGCTGACAGTCGTTCGCGCAATGGACACCGCATACGTACGGGGGCTACCTTCCACGTGTTCTCGAGGCGTGCACATGTTGTTGCGTCTATGTGGGCAGACGTAGTGTGTTGTGACACCTGACACAGGCATGCAATACTCGTTGCAAATGGCGATGGACGTCTACGTTTGCTGGTGACGTTACGCAAATGAACAACAGGTAACCCGTTGTGGTGCGGTTGTTCTCGCTAGAGGTGAATCAGTGTTGGCGACGATCGGTCGAGCTATTAACTGGTTGTTTCAGGGATACCCACCATGCCCACGAACGTGAAAGGGGATCTGGGTGTGAGGCGATACGCGGCGGTGGCTGGGTGAGACTGTCCCCGGCCGGTGAGGGGGGGCCGCCCGGCGTGCTGGCAGCGCGGTGCGTGGGCGCACGCGCTACAGCCGGCTGGTGGGGGCGGCCAGTGGCAGGCGCGCCGGCCGACGGACGCGGCAGGCGGCGCAGCTGCGCGCCGGGGCCCCCTGCTCGCGGCGCCTTGCGGCCAAAGTAGGTCCTCGCGGGCCCGGTGCGAAGCGCGGTGGCCATCTGCAGTGTGCTGGTCCGATTGAGGACTGTGTGCGCTGAGGATGCGCCGCCGCCCGGCGCTCGGCGCCGCGACGCCGTCTGCTGCTCGGTCGCCCCAGCGGTTCTCGCAGGTGGTTTGTATCGCAGCTGTGCGGACGTGTTGGCGCGTGCGCTGTGCTGGGAGAGTTCGCTTCGGCACCCAAGTGGGGCTTTTGTCCTTCTGTGGCGCTGGCGTTGGAGCTGCCGGTCACCGTAGGTGGCGCGTGTTGTCTCCCGCCGGCAATGCCACGACAGCACGCTCCCGGGCCTCTGTCGGCAGCGGCAAGCTCAGTTGGGAGCACGGGTGGTCGCACCTAAAGCGTCTACTCGCCTAACTCCGGGCGATTGCGCCTCTCTCGAACCCGACCAAGTACTTAGGACGGCGCTGCGCGCCGCCGGGACCTGAGAGGGTTTCGAGGTGTGTTGTGCAGGGGAGCTCAGCCTCCTCCTGTTTGCAGAATAATTGAGCGGACGCTTGCGTGTTCGCGCGGGCCCCCGGGACACACTCCCGGGCGGCCGGCTGCTCAGCTCTAGTTGACGCAGCTCCCTGGTTGATCCTGCCAGTAGTCATATGCTTGTCTCAAAGATTAAGCCATGCATGTCTCAGTACAAGCCGCATTAAGGTGAAACCGCGAA
>NW_026048013.1:5000-10000 GCF_023864345.2 Schistocerca serialis cubense
GCTTTTTAACCGCAACAACTTTAATATACGCTATTGGAGCTGGAATTACCGCGGCTGCTGGCACCAGACTTGCCCTCCAATAGATACTCGTTAAAGGATTTAAAGTGTACTCATTCCGATTACGGGGCCTCGGATGAGTCCCGTATCGTTATTTTTCGTCACTACCTCCCCGTGCCGGGAGTGGGTAATTTGCGCGCCTGCTGCCTTCCTTGGATGTGGTAGCCGTTTCTCAGGCTCCCTCTCCGGAATCGAACCCTGATTCCCCGTTACCCGTTACAACCATGGTAGGCGCAGAACCTACCATCGACAGTTGATAAGGCAGACATTTGAAAGATGCGTCGCCGGTACGAGGACCGTGCGATCAGCCCAAAGTTATTCAGAGTCACCAAGGCAAACGGACCGGACGAGCCGACCGATTGGTTTTGATCTAATAAAAGCGTCCCTTCCATCTCTGGTCGGGACTCTGTTTGCATGTATTAGCTCTAGAATTACCACAGTTATCCAAGTAACGTGGGTACGATCTAAGGAACCATAACTGATTTAATGAGCCATTCGCGGTTTCACCTTAATGCGGCTTGTACTGAGACATGCATGGCTTAATCTTTGAGACAAGCATATGACTACTGGCAGGATCAACCAGGGAGCTGCGTCAACTAGAGCTGAGCAGCCGGCCGCCCGGGAGTGTGTCCCGGGGGCCCGCGCGAACACGCAAGCGTCCGCTCAATTATTCTGCAAACAGGAGGAGGCTGAGCTCCCCTGCACAATACACCTCGAAACCCTCTCAGGTCCCGGCGGCGCGCAGCGCCGTCCTAAGTACTTGGTCGGGTTCGAGAGGGGCGCAATCGCCCGGAGTTTGGCGAGTAGACGCTTTAGGTGCGACCACCCGTGCTCCCAACTGAGCTTGCCGCTGCCGACAGAGGCCCGGGAGCGTGCTGTCGTGGCATTGCCGGCGGGAGACAACACGCGCCACCTACGGTGGCCGGCAGCTCCAACGCCAGCGCCACAGAAGGACAAAAGCCCCACTTGGGTGCCGAAGCGAACTCTCCCAGCACAGCGCACGCGCCAACACGTCCGCACAGCTGCGATACAATCCACCTGCGAGAACCGCAGAGGCGACCGAGCAGCAGACGGCGTCGCGGCGCCGAGCGCCGGGCGGCGGCGCATCCTCAGCGCACACAGTCCTCAATCGGACCAGCACACTGCAGATGTCCACCGCGCTTCGCACCGGGCCCGCGAGGACCTACTTTGGCCGCACGGCGCCGCGTGCAGGGTGCGCCGGCGCGCAGCTGCGCCGCCTGCCGCCTCCGTCGGCCGGCGCGCCTGCCACTGGCCGCCCCCACCAGCCGGCTGTAGCGCGTGCGCCCACGCACCGCGCGGCCAGCACGCCGGGAGGCCCCCCCTCACCGGCCGGGGACGGTCCCACCCAGCCACCGCCGCGTATCGCTTCACACCCACATGCCATTCACGTTCGTGGGCATGGTGGGTATCGCTGAAACAACCGGTTGGTAGCTCAACCGATCGTCGCCATCACTGATTCACCTCTAGCGAGAACAACCGCACCACAACGGTTTACCAGTTCTTCATTTGCGTAACGTCACCAGCAAACGTAGACGTCCATCGCCATTTGCAAATTCAACGATTGTTGCATGCCTGTGTCAGGTGTCACGACACACTATGTCTGCCCACATACACGCAACAACATGTGCACGCTTCGCGAACACGTGGAAGGTGGCCCCCGTACGTATGCGATGTCCATTGCGCGAACGACTGTCAACCGGCCTCTGTCGCATGTCGCAGATGTGGAACGCAGTGCACCATGCTATCACGGTGTGTGAGAAGAGACGACTACGTCTGACAACACGCGCCACTACATCAACAGACGGCTCATGCTGATCGCCATCCACGGCATACCATACTTCAATCCAGCTCTTATAGGGAGACGACACGTAGCTGAGTGCACAATATTTGGACCGTATGGTTCGCCGTTGTTGGCGCAGTCGTGGTACGGTCACACATGTACCACGATGTATCATTCAGTACATGAGGACCAATGTGCAGTACAGTGTGTGATTTGGACGTACAACATCAGCGGACAGTTGACACAAGCCGTACCACAACGTAGGCTGTGCTTCGCCATGCGAATGCCAATGAACAACTGCGAAGGGCATTGAGCATGTACGTCCTGCTGCCATCCGCATTACAGTGTATAGCTGCAAGGTGTTTAACATGAAGCGATACTCTGGGGACCGGGCAGTGCGAGTAGCAAACTATATTGCGGGGGTTGCAGTTAGGCAACACTACACTAATTTAACGCGTCGTATGACAATTACAGAGCAGGTTAAGGCCCAACGTGTGTTGGGTTAAGGTACAATATAGGTTAGGTTAAGGTACAATATAGGTTAGGTTACGGTACAATATGGGTTAGGTTAAGGGACAATATGGGTTAGGTTAAGGGACAATATAGGTTAGGTTAAGGGACAATATGGGTTAGGTTAAGGGACAATATGGGTTAGGTTAAGGGACAATATGGGTTAGGTTAAGGGACAATATGGGTTAGGTTAAGGGACAATATAGGTTAGGTTAAGGGACAATATAGGTTAGGTTAAGGGACAATATAGGTTAGGTTAAGGGACAATATAGGTTAGGTTAAGGGACAATATAGGTTAGGTTAAGGGACAATATAGGTTAGGTTAAGGGACAATATAGGTTAGGTTAAGGGACAATATAGGTTAGGTTAAGGGACAATATAGGTTAGGTTAAGGGACAATATAGGTTAGGTTAAGGGACAATATAGGTTAGGTTAAGGGACAATATAGGTTAGGTTAAGGGACAATATCGGTTAGGTTAAGGGACAATATGGGTTAGGTTAAGGGACAATATAGGTTAGGTTAAGGGACAATATAGGTTAGGTTAAGGGACAATATAGGTTAGGTTAAGGGACAATATAGGTTAGGTTAAGGGACAATATAGGTTAGGTTAAGGGACAATATAGGTTAGGTTAAGGGACAATATAGGTTAGGTTAAGGGACAATATGGGTTAGGTTAAGGGACAATATAGGTTAGGTTAAGGGACAATATAGGTTAGGTTAAGGGACAATATGGGTTAGGTTAAGGGACAATATGGGTTAGGTTAAGGCGCAATATGGGTTAGGTTAAGGCGCAATATAGGTTAGGTTAAGCGACAATATGGGTTAGGTTAAGGGACAATATAGGTTAGGTTAAGGCGCAATATGGGTTAGGTTAAGGCGCAATATGGGTTAGGTTAAGGCGCAATATGGGTTAGGTTAAGGCGCAATATGGGTTAGGTTAAGGCGCAATATGGGTTAGGTTAAGGCGCAATATGGGTTAGGTTAAGGCGCAATATGGGTTAGGTTAAGGCGCAATATGGGTTAGGTTAAGGCGCAATATGGGTTAGGTTAAGGCGCAATATGGGTTAGGTTAAGGCGCAATATGGGTTAGGTTAAGGCGCAATATGGGTTAGGTTAAGGCGCAATATGGGTTAGGTTAAGGCGCAATATGGGTTAGGTTAAGGCGCAATATGGGTTAGGTTAAGGTACACATTGTTGTAAGGAAAGGTGTATTGGGGGGGGGGGGGGGGGGGGGGGCGGCGGCGGCGGCGGCCGGTTTGTTGATTGTGATTATAGTAAGTGGATGCCTGCGGCATCATCTGATTTGCCACGTCAGGATGCACCTTTGGCTCATGACAGGCGGCGCTCTGATTCCATGCTTGTGGCAGACCTGTGTCTTTCATTCCTGCCATTGTTTGTGTGCTGTGACAGGAGGCAGTATTGTGATGTTGGGTGTACCCCTGTGTAGGACGTGTGTGGGTGTTGGTGGCTTAGCTGAGCAATGGTGGTTGTCGGAAGGGTGGGATATTCTGTTTTGTGAGTGGACCTCCCGGTCTGGTTATGATAGTGTGGATTGTCTAATGTGGCGGAGAGGATGCACTGGGTGTTGTTCCATGCTGGTGCTTACATATTGTCTCTGTGCCTGTTACAGGCAGAGAGTAGTGCGTGATAAGAGTGTCTGGCTGACGTGTGGTTGTGATTGTGAGCAGAGTCTTTCAGCATGTATACGGACAGTTGTATACATTATCTGTATTTTGATGGCTCTATCTATTACTAATCAGCGCCGTGTATACGTTTCATCCGGTTCCAGTCGAAACTGTTGTATCTCTGTACATTAGTGACACGGCGAGGCCGCCATGTAGTTACTCGTCTCGGCAGCTTCCACCGGTGTATGGCAAATGATTATAAGGAATCAGTCTAGTCGTCAATACCGATAGTGTGACGTCACATGTCTGGGGTGGGGGACGCTGCGCCCTTCTGGTGGGTCATGGCCTAGAAAGACTCTTCCCACGCAGGGGGGGCTTGGACTGTCATTGACTCTTCCGAGTAATATACTTGCCGTACGTTTTTGCGACTGCGAGTGCAACGCTCACCGGTACCGACATGGATGGAGCGCCTCCTAGCTGCCGCTGAGCATCTGCATTCGTACAGAGAGCAACGCGATCGCGTCTGTAGCTCGTACGTGGTACAGCTCGCAGCTCATGTATATGGACAGCGGGAATGTCGCATATTGGACATAACTCTTCATGAAACGCACGTTATAGGGGTGGATTGCACATTGCGAGTGCGAGCAAAGTCCGCCGTTCATCCGCTGGAGTTGCGAGTTGGGCGGTTGGGGTGGGGCACGGACGGGTGCAGGTGGAGTGATTGCCGGTCCACGACTTCGTGCGGCAGAGGCGCTGGCGTTGGGGTGCTGTTGTCGACAGAGGATGCAGGCTTTGTGGGTGGGGTCGAAAGAAGGGCACTGTGGGCCCATGGCTGTCTTAGTCGGCTTGGCGTCTCATAGATGACGGTATCGTCGTTGCAGGAGGTCATGTTGCGGGAGACCTACAGATGGCGGTATGTTTTGCGGTGCGCTCGACATGGCGGACGTAGTGTTGTCAGATTCGCATAGATGGAGGTATTGCATGTGGTTTCGCCGTATTTTCATAG
>NW_026048013.1:15000-17500 GCF_023864345.2 Schistocerca serialis cubense
CTGCGTCGACGGGCGGCGCAGCGGCCTCGCCCGCGTCAGGCAGCGGGCTCGCCGCTCCCCGGCGGGACGCCGGCTCTTCCCCCCGACCGATCTCAAGCGCCTCCATGAATTGGCGGACAAGCTGCTTGTGGGCAGCTTGCCGCCGTCGGCACTTGATTGCCTCAAGCGTTCGGTCGGGGAACATCCTGATGAGCTCTTGATTTACAAAGAAGAACCGGGCGTCCCTCTCGAGGAACAGTTCGGCCTCTGCCTTGGCGAGCGACAGGACTTCTTCCTCCGTCCACCTCGCGCGATGCCTCTCCGTGACGATCTCCGCGTTGGCGGCCGCAAGATGTTGGCGGCGGCGATGGACCCCGAGACCGTTCTTGGTTGTAAAGCTGCGGTGGCACTCACTACAGGTATACATAGCTGCAAAAGTTACAAGATTTTCGGCACGGCCGGTTGGCCGGCTAGGTGCTGGGGGAGTTGGGGTGGCACCTTCAGCGGAAGGGCCACCACTTATTCTCTGCTTACTGCCCCCAACTAAAAAAGGGATAGTGCGAGGGGGGGCTGGTAACCCCCCCAAGCCCCTGGTGCGGTCTTCCACTCTGCGAAATCAGCGGGCCCACGAGAAGGGGAGAAGACCGCAGGAGAGGAGAGGCTAAGAGGGCTAGGCCCATGTATTGCGCATCACTCTCCCTGTAACTATAACCCAAGGAAGGCACCTCGCAGCAGCAGCACGACTACATCAAGACCGCACTTCGAGAAGCCAAGTCCGGATGCAGCCACACCGCCGCCACTTGGCCACCTTAAGAGAGTCATAGTTACTCCCGCCAACCTGCACGCAGGTTGAAGAGAGAGTCATAGTTACTCCCGCCGTTTACCCGCGCTTGCTTGAATTTCTTCACGTTGACATTCAGAGCACTGGGCAGAAATCACATTGCGTCAACACCCGCTAGGGCCATCGCAATGCTTTGTTTTAATTAGACAGTCGGATTCCCCCAGTCCGTGCCAGTTCTGAGTTGATCGTTGAATGGCGGCCGAAGAGAATCCGCGCACCCGCGCGCCCCCGGAGGAGCACGCTAAGGCGGACGCGGCCTCGCAGCAAGGAAGATCCGTGGGAGGCCAAGGCACGGGACCGAGCTCGGATCCTGCACGCAGGTTGAAGCACCGGGGCGCGAACGCCGCGCAGGCGCGCGCATCCTGCACCGCCGGCCAGCACGAGGCCAACCAACGGCGAGAGCAGACCACGCCCGCGCTAAACGCCCGCACTTACCGGCACCCCTACGGCACTCACCTCGCCCAGGCCCGGCACGTTAGCGCTGACCCACTTCCCGACCAAGCCCGACACGCCCCGATCCTCAGAGCCAATCCTTATCCCGAAGTTACGGATCCAATTTGCCGACTTCCCTTACCTACATTATTCTATCGACTAGAGGCTCTTCACCTTGGAGACCTGCTGCGGATATGGGTACGCACCGGCGCGACACCTCCACGTGGCCCTCTCCCGGATTTTCAAGGTCCGAGGGGAAGATCGGGACACCGCCGCAACTGCGGTGCTCTTCGCGTTCCAAACCCTATCTCCCTGCTAGAGGATTCCAGGGAACTCGAACGCTCATGCAGAAAAGAAAACTCTTCCCCGATCTCCCGACGGCGTCTCCGGGTCCTTTTGGGTTACCCCGACGAGCATCTCTAAAAGAGGGGCCCGACTTGTATCGGTTCCGCTGCCGGGTTCCGGAATAGGAACCGGATTCCCTTTCGCCCAACGGGGGCCAGCACAAAGTGCATCATGCTATGACGGCCCCCATCAACATCGGATTTCTCCTAGGGCTTAGGATCGACTGACTCGTGTGCAACGGCTGTTCACACGAAACCCTTCTCCGCGTCAGCCCTCCAGGGCCTCGCTGGAGTATTTGCTACTACCACCAAGATCTGCACCGACGGCGGCTCCAGGCAGGCTCACGCCCAGACCCTTCTGCGCCCACCGCCGCGACCCTCCTACTCGTCAGGGCTTCGCGGCCGGCCGCAAGGACCGGCCATGACTGCCAGACTGACGGCCGAGTATAGGCACGACGCTTCAGCGCCATCCATTTTCAGGGCTAGTTGCTTCGGCAGGTGAGTTGTTACACACTCCTTAGCGGATTCCGACTTCCATGGCCACCGTCCTGCTGTCTTAAGCAACCAACGCCTTTCATGGTTTCCCATGAGCGTCGATTCGGGCGCCTTAACTCGGCGTTTGGTTCATCCCACAGCGCCAGTTCTGCTTACCAAAAGTGGCCCACTTGGCACTCCGATCCGAGTCGTTTGCTCGCGGCTTCAGCATATCAAGCAAGCCGGAGATCTCACCCATTTAAAGTTTGAGAATAGGTTGAGGTCGTTTCGGCCCCAAGGCCTCTAATCATTCGCTTTACCGGATGAGACTCGTACGAGCACCAGCTATCCTGAGGGAAACTTCGGAGGGAACCAGCTACTAGATGGTTCGATTAGTCTTTCGCCCCTATACCCAGCTCCGACGATCGAT
>NW_026048013.1:20000-25293 GCF_023864345.2 Schistocerca serialis cubense
GTCCGGGCCTGGTGAGGTTTCCCGTGTTGAGTCAAATTAAGCCGCAGGCTCCACTCCTGGTGGTGCCCTTCCGTCAATTCCTTTAAGTTTCAGCTTTGCAACCATACTTCCCCCGGAACCCAAAAGCTTTGGTTTCCCGGAGGCTGCCCGCCGAGTCATCGGAGGAACTGCGGCGGATCGCTGGCTGGCATCGTTTATGGTTAGAACTAGGGCGGTATCTGATCGCCTTCGAACCTCTAACTTTCGTTCTTGATTAATGAAAACATACTTGGCAAATGCTTTCGCTTCTGTTCGTCTTGCGACGATCCAAGAATTTCACCTCTAACGTCGCAATACGAATGCCCCCGCCTGTCCCTATTAATCATTACCTCGGGTTCCGAAAACCAACAAAATAGAACCGAGGTCCTATTCCATTATTCCATGCACACAGTATTCAGGCGGGCTTGCCTGCTTTAAGCACTCTAATTTGTTCAAAGTAAACGTGCCGGCCCACCGAGACACTCACTCAAGAGCACCCTGGTAGGATTGCAACGGGGTCCGCCTCGGGACGCACGAGCACGCACGAGGCGCGTCGCACGCCTTCAGCTCGCCCCACCGGCAGGACGTCCCACGATACATGCCAGTTAAACACCGACGGGCGGTGAACCAACAGCGTGGGACACAAATCCAACTACGAGCTTTTTAACCGCAACAACTTTAATATACGCTATTGGAGCTGGAATTACCGCGGCTGCTGGCACCAGACTTGCCCTCCAATAGATACTCGTTAAAGGATTTAAAGTGTACTCATTCCGATTACGGGGCCTCGGATGAGTCCCGTATCGTTATTTTTCGTCACTACCTCCCCGTGCCGGGAGTGGGTAATTTGCGCGCCTGCTGCCTTCCTTGGATGTGGTAGCCGTTTCTCAGGCTCCCTCTCCGGAATCGAACCCTGATTCCCCGTTACCCGTTACAACCATGGTAGGCGCAGAACCTACCATCGACAGTTGATAAGGCAGACATTTGAAAGATGCGTCGCCGGTACGAGGACCGTGCGATCAGCCCAAAGTTATTCAGAGTCACCAAGGCAAACGGACCGGACGAGCCGACCGATTGGTTTTGATCTAATAAAAGCGTCCCTTCCATCTCTGGTCGGGACTCTGTTTGCATGTATTAGCTCTAGAATTACCACAGTTATCCAAGTAACGTGGGTACGATCTAAGGAACCATAACTGATTTAATGAGCCATTCGCGGTTTCACCTTAATGCGGCTTGTACTGAGACATGCATGGCTTAATCTTTGAGACAAGCATATGACTACTGGCAGGATCAACCAGGGAGCTGCGTCAACTAGAGCTGAGCAGCCGGCCGCCCGGGAGTGTGTCCCGGGGGCCCGCGCGAACACGCAAGCGTCCGCTCAATTATTCTGCAAACAGGAGGAGGCTGAGCTCCCCTGCACAATACACCTCGAAACCCTCTCAGGTCCCGGCGGCGCGCAGCGCCGTCCTAAGTACTTGGTCGGGTTCGAGAGGGGCGCAATCGCCCGGAGTTTGGCGAGTAGACGCTTTAGGTGCGACCACCCGTGCTCCCAACTGAGCTTGCCGCTGCCGACAGAGGCCCGGGAGCGTGCTGTCGTGGCATTGCCGGCGGGAGACAACACGCGCCACCTACGGTGGCCGGCAGCTCCAACGCCAGCGCCACAGAAGGACAAAAGCCCCACTTGGGTGCCGAAGCGAACTCTCCCAGCACAGCGCACGCGCCAACACGTCCGCACAGCTGCGATACAATCCACCTGCGAGAACCGCAGAGGCGACCGAGCAGCAGACGGCGTCGCGGCGCCGAGCGCCGGGCGGCGGCGCATCCTCAGCGCACACAGTCCCTCAATCGGACCAGCACACTGCAGATGTCCACCGCGCTTCGCACCGGGCCCGCGAGGACCTACTTTGGCCGCACGGCGCCGCGTGCAGGGTGCGCCGGCGCGCAGCTGCGCCGCCTGCCGCCTCCGTCGGCCGGCGCGCCTGCCACTGGCCGCCCCCACCAGCCGGCTGTAGCGCGTGCGCCCACGCACCGCGCGGCCAGCACGCCGGGAGGCCCCCCCTCACCGGCCGGGGACGGTCCCACCCAGCCACCGCCGCGTATCGCTTCACACCCACATGCCATTCACGTTCGTGGGCATGGTGGGTATCGCTGAAACAACCGGTTGGTAGCTCAACCGATCGTCGCCATCACTGATTCACCTCTAGCGAGAACAACCGCACCACAACGGTTTACCAGTTCTTCATTTGCGTAACGTCACCAGCAAACGTAGACGTCCATCGCCATTTGCAAATTCAACGATTGTTGCATGCCTGTGTCAGGTGTCACGACACACTATGTCTGCCCACATACACGCAACAACATGTGCACGCTTCGCGAACACGTGGAAGGTGGCCCCCGTACGTATGCGATGTCCATTGCGCGAACGACTGTCAACCGGCCTCTGTCGCATGTCGCAGATGTGGAACGCAGTGCACCATGCTATCACGGTGTGTGAGAAGAGACGACTACGTCTGACAACACGCGCCACTACATCAACAGACGGCTCATGCTGATCGCCATCCACGGCATACCATACTTCAATCCAGCTCTTATAGGGAGACGACACGTAGCTGAGTGCACAATATTTGGACCGTATGGTTCGCCGTTGTTGGCGCAGTCGTGGTACGGTCACACATGTACCACGATGTATCATTCAGTACATGAGGACCAATGTGCAGTACAGTGTGTGATTTGGACGTACAACATCAGCGGACAGTTGACACAAGCCGTACCACAACGTAGGCTGTGCTTCGCCATGCGAATGCCAATGAACAACTGCGAAGGGCATTGAGCATGTACGTCCTGCTGCCATCCGCATTACAGTGTATAGCTGCAAGGTGTTTAACATGAAGCGATACTCTGGGGACCGGGCAGTGCGAGTAGCAAACTATATTGCGGGGGTTGCAGTTAGGCAACACTACACTAATTTAACGCGTCGTATGACAATTACAGAGCAGGTTAAGGCCCAACGTGTGTTGGGTTAAGGTACAATATAGGTTAGGTTAAGGTACAATATAGGTTAGGTTACGGTACAATATGGGTTAGGTTAAGGGGACAATATGGGTTAGGTTAAGGGACAATATAGGTTAGGTTAAGGGACAATATGGGTTAGGTTAAGGGACAATATGGGTTAGGTTAAGGGACAATATGGGTTAGGTTAAGGGACAATATGGGTTAGGTTAAGGGACAATATAGGTTAGGTTAAGGGACAATATAGGTTAGGTTAAGGGACAATATAGGTTAGGTTAAGGGACAATATAGGTTAGGTTAAGGGACAATATAGGTTAGGTTAAGGGACAATATAGGTTAGGTTAAGGGACAATATAGGTTAGGTTAAGGGACAATATAGGTTAGGTTAAGGGACAATATAGGTTAGGTTAAGGGACAATATAGGTTAGGTTAAGGGACAATATAGGTTAGGTTAAGGGACAATATAGGTTAGGTTAAGGGACAATATCGGTTAGGTTAAGGGACAATATGGGTTAGGTTAAGGGACAATATAGGTTAGGTTAAGGGACAATATAGGTTAGGTTAAGGGACAATATAGGTTAGGTTAAGGGACAATATAGGTTAGGTTAAGGGACAATATAGGTTAGGTTAAGGGACAATATAGGTTAGGTTAAGGGACAATATAGGTTAGGTTAAGGGACAATATGGGTTAGGTTAAGGGACAATATAGGTTAGGTTAAGGGACAATATAGGTTAGGTTAAGGGACAATATGGGTTAGGTTAAGGGACAATATGGGTTAGGTTAAGGCGCAATATGGGTTAGGTTAAGGCGCAATATAGGTTAGGTTAAGCGACAATATGGGTTAGGTTAAGGGACAATATAGGTTAGGTTAAGGCGCAATATGGGTTAGGTTAAGGCGCAATATGGGTTAGGTTAAGGCGCAATATGGGTTAGGTTAAGGCGCAATATGGGTTAGGTTAAGGCGCAATATGGGTTAGGTTAAGGCGCAATATGGGTTAGGTTAAGGCGCAATATGGGTTAGGTTAAGGCGCAATATGGGTTAGGTTAAGGCGCAATATGGGTTAGGTTAAGGCGCAATATGGGTTAGGTTAAGGCGCAATATGGGTTAGGTTAAGGCGCAATATGGGTTAGGTTAAGGCGCAATATGGGTTAGGTTAAGGCGCAATATGGGTTAGGTTAAGGCGCAATATGGGTTAGGTTAAGGTACACATTGTTGTAAGGAAAGGTGTATTGGGGGGGGGGGGGGGGGGGGGCGGCGGCGGCGGCGGCCGGTTTGTTGATTGTGATTATAGTAAGTGGATGCCTGCGGCATCATCTGATTTGCCACGTCAGGATGCACCTTTGGCTCATGACAGGCGGCGCTCTGATTCCATGCTTGTGGCAGACCTGTGTCTTTCATTCCTGCCATTGTTTGTGTGCTGTGACAGGAGGCAGTATTGTGATGTTGGGTGTACCCCTGTGTAGGACGTGTGTGGGTGTTGGTGGCTTAGCTGAGCAATGGTGGTTGTCGGAAGGGTGGGATATTCTGTTTTGTGAGTGGACCTCCCGGTCTGGTTATGATAGTGTGGATTGTCTAATGTGGCGGAGAGGATGCACTGGGTGTTGTTCCATGCTGGTGCTTACATATTGTCTCTGTGCCTGTTACAGGCAGAGAGTAGTGCGTGATAAGAGTGTCTGGCTGACGTGTGGTTGTGATTGTGAGCAGAGTCTTTCAGCATGTATACGGACAGTTGTATACATTATCTGTATTTTGATGGCTCTATCTATTACTAATCAGCGCCGTGTATACGTTTCATCCGGTTCCAGTCGAAACTGTTGTATCTCTGTACATTAGTGACACGGCGAGGCCGCCATGTAGTTACTCGTCTCGGCAGCTTCCACCGGTGTATGGCAAATGATTATAAGGAATCAGTCTAGTCGTCAATACCGATAGTGTGACGTCACATGTCTGGGGTGGGGGACGCTGCGCCCTTCTGGTGGGTCATGGCCTAGAAAGACTCTTCCCACGCAGGGGGGGCTTGGACTGTCATTGACTCTTCCGAGTAATATACTTGCCGTACGTTTTTGCGACTGCGAGTGCAACGCTCACCGGTACCGACATGGATGGAGCGCCTCCTAGCTGCCGCTGAGCATCTGCATTCGTACAGAGAGCAACGCGATCGCGTCTGTAGCTCGTACGTGGTACAGCTCGCAGCTCATGTATATGGACAGCGGGAATGTCGCATATTGGACATAACTCTTCATGAAACGCACGTTATAGGGGTG
>NW_026048014.1:0-25261 GCF_023864345.2 Schistocerca serialis cubense
CCGCCTCCTCCCCGTCCACCGCCGCCCCTGTCCGCCCCGCACCACACCATACACCGCTGCTTGTCCCGGCCGTTGCCACCAAAGGCGCCGACCGCAAACGCGCCACGCCGCAGCCCCCGTGCGTCTCGCGCTCGCTTGCATCTCCGTGCCGACGCTGCCTCTCTTCCCACTCGCACTCGACCTCGACAACACAGTCTTTGGCTCCGCCACTGCGTGTTCCGGTGGTACGCACGCTGCAACACGTATGTATTCATTACCAGAGCGATGGCGAGGCATGACAGCATCTCTGTCTGACCAGAGAGTTCTTTATCGCTGCTAGTCGGCGCTTGGACCGCGCCAGACGACAGTAGTGGCACGCACCGGGTCGCCAGGAACAGTTGTTATATATATTGTAGCGCGAGTCGGGAGAGGTAGTAGTCGGTCGACAGTAGTAGCGGGTCGACGGTTGTACTGAGCGGGCGTCGGCGGCGTGCTCTGCTCGTCTCGCGACTCTGGTCACGGTTCGGGACGATGTATAGTATATTGTGTTATAATCAAAAGGTGGTGTGACGCTGCATTGCGCAAATCTGATAACGTATGTTCATTGTACTTCTTTTGTTCAACAACAAAAGCCCCACTATTACTTTTTTTCTAAAGTAACTTTTGTCTCTTAACGAAAAACATTCACTTTTTAAAGACTACTTCCTATGGCATTTCCCTCCAAGGAGTGCAATTAATTACCAGCCAGCACTCATTCATTGCACACAGCTGTGTAAGGGGTATCTACAATTGAGGAGCGGATATAAATGCAATTTTTTGTTTTTTTTTTTTTTTGTGTGTGTGTGTTGTAACCTCCCAGCAAAATTTAAAATAATGGACAATGTTATTTACGGATGCTAATGGACATTGCGCTAATTGTAACCTCGCCCACAATGAGAGGTATTGAAAATGGCAACAAAAATGTGAAATTCGCAATCTGACTCAAATATAAAGTCTTCACACAACATTTACAAACGTCCGTTCAGTGACAAGAAACTTCAATTAAACCGAAATATCGGTCTTTGGCCCTGTGCAAAACAATCAGAATTAAAGTCTTACCTCCGAATAAATGGATGTCACATTTCTGCTCTGGTTGTTGCGCAGCGCTTGGAGGAACTGCATTTGCAAATAATAATATTCTCTTTTTTTGTGATTTTAGTGACATTTTTCTTCAAAGCAGTGGAATGAAATGTGAAGTGCAACGAACTCTTTAGTTCAATAACAAATTAAATGTTTGAAAAATGCTTTTGAAATAAAAATTATTATTGGGGAACTTGTTGGAGAATAATTACACTTTTTCATTATCTAATGATTATATTAATTAACAGTATACCTTATTCACCATCTTGACCAGTGTTGCCGACCACCTACATCACACAACCGCACTCGGCTGCTACTACTGACCGACCGCTCTGCATGACGACTATTAGCGTACTGCACGCGACGACTACTGACAGAGTACAGCCCTCAACTACACAGAGCTACGGACTCGCAACGACTACTGACAGACAGACTGACTGACTGAGAACCGCTCGCAACACTCGCGCAGTCCAGCGCAAACTCTCTGGTCACAGATGCTACAACGTCTCGCCATCGCTACTATGTTACATACGTGTTTCAGTGTCTTTTTCATTGGGGTAACGATCTTTGGCTCTTTTTATTCTGAATACAGGGCCAAAGGTCAACGCTGCTGCCCTTATACAATTTATCAGGTTTCATTATGTCTGTTGCAATGTTACATACGGTTCACTCTTTCATTAATATTACCGTTGGGTTTGTTTTGTAGGGACGTTAACATTCTGGCACATTTTTATTATCATCGGACTCTCTGCTATTTGTGCAGGGAGGTTATACCTGGGTCCATTTCCATTTCCATTTACATTTTAATATTGATAGACTTTTTGTTTTCTTTTTTGTTTCTTGTTGTTTTTCCTTCTTTTTTTTTGTTGTTTTTTTTTTTTTTGTTTTGTTTTTCCCGCTCTCACCACCACCGCCGCATCACGCCTTCCGTTTTCTTGGTTTCTTTTCTGTTCTTCAACTGCTTCAACATCACCGCGCCCCATTTCCACACCACAGCCATCAGCCTCCAAGACGGGCGGGCGCAGTGTGCCATTTCCGGCGCACAAGCACACCCGTACGGTACTCTCCTCGCCCCCACGCCACCAACAACACAGCGACCACGCGGCTTTCAGGCATGGCACGGCACGGCACGGCACGGCACGGCACGGCACGGCACGGCACGGCACCGGCGAAATGCGCCGCCCCCGCCCCTCCGCGCATCCGTCCGTCTCGCCACGTTCACTGACAGCCGCGTCTGCGGCTACACCACGACAACCACAACACAACACCGCTCCCCTCCCTGGCAACTCACATTGTTTTTCTCCTCCTCTTTTGCACAAACCACAACGCCGAGCACAGGCGCAAGCCACCCACACCGCGCCCCTCCCCGTCCCGTCTTTGGCCGCCGCTCCTCGTTTCCTCGTTTGCCCCCTCCCATCTCCCGAAATGCCATGCCAGCAGCGTTACGCATGCCCCTCCCCTGTCCACACAACACTACCGCCTAACGAACAGCCTTTTCCGGGCCACATCCAGGGCACGCCCACCTCCAAACACTGCCAATTCACGGACGCACACACTCACTCACTTTCTCGACACCTTTCTGTACGGAGGGTGCGTCATCTCGACCGTGACAGAGTGACGGCAACTATCGACGATCCATTTCCCCCCACTGGTAAAACATGTCCACTAACACCTACATACATCATTCAAGTACACAGACAATAGCATACACACAATGGGAGGGCACACGAACATGGACGGCACGGCACTGTCATACACTCTTCCTCAGAACCATATCAACAAACGTTACGTACATCCGGGAAAGCGAAAGCGAACGCGAAAGCGAAAGCAAAAGCAAAAGCAAAGGCAAAGCCCAATGCAGCCGTCAAAGGTAACGTTCACCACGGCAGACACTTGCAGCCGCGCCGCCGTTAAACGCATTTCAGTGCGGCTCCAATACGCCTCCGACACGGGAACGTTCCGTTGCTCTACGAATGCGTTTCTCCCCTTTTTCCCTTCCTCTCTCTTTTGCCCCCCCCCCTCCTTGCACTCTCGCCTCATTCCTCACGTTCTGCCCAGACATTCGACCGATCAAAGTCAACCTTTCGTTACCGTTCTCAGCGCGACGGTGTACAACAGTATGACGGGTGTGCCCAAGACTTCGGTTCAGTTGCGTGACGCCGGTCTATCGCGCCGATCGACAGTTACTCAGGGGGCGACGGATCGGACCACGTCACCGACACACAAAACACTTTCAAACAAACAAATACATACCGGATGGACACAGACAAACACGTGTACAGACATTCGCCAAACAAACGACCGCCGCCGCCGCCGTCGTCGTCTAGCGTGCATCTTGAATGACGACATCGGTGTGCGTGCGTCGTACGCAATCAGTCAGACACGGCTATCAAACATCAGAGTCGAATGGTACATCATCGTGCGTGTCGCCGTACACGTACAGTACAATACAACAACAATGCGTCTTAATGGCACGTTCATTTCAACGTCACTCACACACCTCCACGCTGCAGTTACGTCGCACCATTGTCAAACTCGGCGTACAGCAAAGGGAATAGTGGGCGGCAAAAAAAACCAAACAAAAACATTTCACATTTCACCCTCGCCATGTATGATGTGCAAAAAAACAAACCCGCAAACGGCCGTCGTTACGGTGACACAAAAGTCGCCGATCACACTGTCCCCCCCTCGCAGACGGGTCTCACACACACACACACACACCAACAACACCAATGGGTCAAAAACCACGCCAACGAGGCGTGCCACCATTCCACGCCACGGCGACCAACCTCGTGGCCGTACCCCGCGCAACACGCTTTGACGCGCCCCCCCACCCACAATCAAAATGCACACACACACATCACAGCCGTCCACACAAACAACAACAATTCCGCCCTTCCCGCAAAAGGCAAGTTGGTGGCCCTGAAAAGGGCCGTTTTGCCGCTCTCGCAACGGAGGAGCCTTCTCCATCCTTCCTTCCATTCCAGAGCCACCTCCTTACTTGGAGCTCGTGTACTTGGTCACCGCCTTCGTGCCCTCGCTCACGGCGTGCTTGGCCAGCTCGCCAGGCAGCAACAGCCGCACAGCGGTCTGGATCTCGCGGGACGTGATGGTCGAGCGCTTGTTGTAGTGCGCCAGGCGAGAAGCCTCGGCCGCAATGCGCTCGAAAATGTCGTTCACGAAGCTGTTCATGATGCTCATCGCCTTCGACGAGATGCCCGTGTCAGGGTGCACCTGCTTCAGCACCTTGTAGATGTAGATGGCATAGCTCTCCTTCCTCTTGCGCTTCTTCTTCTTGTCGCCCTTCGAAATGTTCTTCTGCGCCTTGCCAGCCTTCTTGGCGGCCTTCCCGCTAGTCTTGGGCGGCATCTCGAACCAACGTACGGCAGCAGCAACACCAGTAGCAAGCGCTCCGCTCTAGTCAGCGTCTCCCCACACAGTGGCACCCGCCGCCAGTTTTTTTTTTTTTTTTTTTTTTTTTTTTTTTTTTTTTTTTTTTTTTTTTTTTTTTTTGTCACTTTGTTGAAGAGAGGCCCATCGGCTTTGCCGATTCGCCGTGTATTTTTGTGTATGTTTGGTTGGTTGTGCTGTGGTGGCACTATTTATTTGACTTTGGGGGACAGGAATGTTATTTTTTTTTTCGGACTGTGTCCGCCAATCCGCCTCCTTGGTTGGTGGTCTGTTCTTCCTCTTCGGGAGTTGTGTGGTTCTCGTTGTCTTCTTGATTTCTTGTTGCTTCTTAGGTGATTGCCGTTGGGTTGTCGTACTTTGGTTGTGGATGTGAGTCCTAGTTTCTTAGTTCTTTATAATGCTAATCCTACCTATCCTTATACACAGTGAATTTGCACACATTTAATTTCTAATACTACCTAACCTTATGAGCTATGGGTTTTGCTAGTTATGCATTTATATTGAGAGATGGTTGTTATTTTAATCTAACTACTCACTATATGCTAGTTCTAATCTACAAGGGGTGGCTGGTGATTTTAACTATTTGCATCATTTATGTCTACTCTATTCTACTAGTCGTCAGCTTGGTCTGCTGGTTCGTCAATTATGCTACGTGGCACGCGTTGCTTGTGCCAATGTTTGGGTTTACTGGTGCCTACGTTAGTTAGTTGCCTACAGTTGTCTCTTATTATATCTAGTTTGTTGTGAACCCGTGTTGCTAATTTCTTGACTGTTTCGTCCAACATGTCCATCTCCATGATCTCGTGGAGGTGTCTGGTACGTGCCCATGGTGGGGCCCCTAGGATCCAGCGCAACACTTTGTTTTGAACTATTTGTAGTTGGTGTCTGGTTGTTCTGCTTGCAGTGCCCCAAGAGGTGCAGCCATACGTCATCGTCGGGAGGATTGCAGTTTTGTATAATGTCCGTTTGGTTTCTTGCTTTAGGTTTTTGCTTTTGAAAATGGGATAGAGGGCCTTTGCTAGGTTTTGGGCTTTTTGTTTCTTTTCCTTAATGTGACGGTGGTAGAGCAATTTTTTGTCCAATATGACGCCTAAATATTTTACTTCGTCCCTCCACGGGAGTTCTTGTGCATTTAGTCGCAGGTTTTCTTCAAGGATAGGTCTTTTCCTTGTAAAGTAAACTGCGGCTGATTTCCCTGCGTTCAGTTGCATTTTATTTTGTCGACACCATGCTTCCACTAGGGTTACTTGTCGCTGCAGCCTTTTGATATTGGTGAGGTGACGCTTGCCGCTTGTGAAAAAGGCTGTATCGTCAGCGAACTGGGCGATATTTACTCCTGGCTCTAGTGGGATGTCGTTTGCGTAGATGTTAAACAGGGTCGGCGAGAGAACTGATCCTTGGGGTATTCCTGCAGTCAGCGGTCGTGTGGATGAGTGTTTTCCGTCAATTTCGACTACGAAGTGTCTGTCGGTCAGGAAGCTGTCTATAATTTTGATGTAGGTGGCCGGGATGGTTGTTTGTCTGAGGAGTTTCCATATGAGGTTCTGATGCCATACTTTGTCGAATGCTTTTTCCCAATCAAGGAAGATGGCGGCTGTTGAGTTTTCGTAGTTCATGTTTTGGGCAATATGTTCGGTTAACCGGAGTACTTGGAGTTCAGCAGAAACTTTCCTTTGGAAGCCAAATTGTTCTGCCCGGATGGTGTTGTCTTCGGTGAGGGCTTTTTGGATGCGGTTTAGGATAACCCTTTCTAGAATTTTCCCCATGGTGTGAAGGAGGCTTATGGGTCTGTTGTTGGCTGGTAGGCTGGGGTTTTTTCCTGCTTTTGGAATTGTTATCAATTTTGCTTTCTTCCATGTTGTGGGGAAGTAATTCAGTTGTAGACATCTGTTTATTATTCTAGTCAGGAGGACAAGGGGTTTTCTAGGGAGGTTTTTGAGATGCATGTGGGTTATTCTGTCGAGACCTGGGGCTGTTTTTCCGCTTCGTTTTCGTATTTCTCTCCGTATTTCGCTGGGTGTGGCTAGTTCTGGTGGTATGGCTGGAATTGTGTTTCTGAGTGCTTCAGTTTCACGGCGCATTATTCTGTCTTTTTCGTGGTCTTCCCTCGTGCGAACGTCGTATTGGGGTAGGGAGTTTTGGTCTTCGAAAGTGTCAGCTAATAATTCGGCTCTTGCCAGGGCATCGAATACGGTGCCTTGTTGGCCTGATAGGGCCCTCTTCCCCGTTGGCTGGCTTTTTAGGTTTGTGACTAATTTCCATTCGTCCTGTGATTGGAGCCTGAATGTTTCCATGAGGTCGTTCCAACTTTCGGCGCGCCATTCTGTGAGGCGTTTCTGCAGTTCTCTTGTTAGTTTATTCATTTCTGTGCGGTCCCTAGGGTCGCGTGTTCGTTGCCATCGCTTTCGTGCCATGTTTTTCAGGTGTCGGAGGTCTTGCAGTAGTGGGGGAAGGTTTTCTTGCTGTTTTTCTATTGTTGTTGTTGTGGTGGCGTTTTTGGCGGCTATTTGGATGTCTTTTGTTAGCTTCTGTATTGCTTTATCTACTTTGTTGACTGTGGTGAGGTCGGTGGTTGGTCGAGAGGAGGCTGTTAATGTCGTTCTATATTGGTCCCAATTTATGTTTATGGTTTTCGTTTGTGGTTGAGATGGTGGTCTTATCTTACGGATGTTGACGAGTACTGGGTGATGGTCGGATGTCAGGTTGTTGCAGACTGTCATTTTTACATTGCCTATTGGGCCCTTGGTTAGTATAATGTCAAGGACATCTGGTCTCTGTTGGGGTAGGAGTGGTGTTCGTGTGGGGTCGTCTGGCCCTTGGACGATAAACTGGAGCGTTTCTTCCAGCGATTGCAGCTTATTTCCCTTCGGGTTCACTATCCGCGAGTTCCAAAAGGGATGTTTTGCGTTTAGGTCTCCCCCTAGGAGAATTTTGGGGTGGAGATCTAGTACTGCTCGTAAGTCGTCTTCTAGAAGCTGGCGGTTGGGGGCGAGGTATGTGGCCCCGATTAGTATCGCCCCATCGTCGGTGTTTATTTTGGCGAGAGTGACTTCCATTTGTTGCAGTTCTGGGCAGCTCACTGGGTCATGAGTTATTGTGTTCTTAATGAGTATTGCTGTGCCTCCACCTCGTTGGTTCCGTCGGTCGGTTCTGTAACAAGTCATGTTTCGGAGTCGGAAGTTGTCTGAAGGCTGCAGGTGGGTTTCTGTAATTAGCATGATGTCAATGTCTTTTTCAGCTATGAACGCTTGAGTTTCGATCTTCTTGCGTTTGATGCCATTTGCGTTCCAGACGCAAATGGTTATGTCACGTTTTTGCCTCCTGTGTCCCGCCATTTTACTCCGTGAGCATTATGGCTGCTTCCAGCAGTATTACTGCCTTCGCTGTTTTGTCTTTTGCTGTGCGGAGTTTGTTGGCCGTAGTGATGATGGTTGTCACGAGGTTTTGTTTATTGAAAAGTTGCAATGTGGACAGTATCTCCGCCAGTGCTGTTCCCAGTTCAGTGGGCCTGTGATCTGCTGGTGGTTGATGTTGTGGTGGGGCGCCCAGTTGTTGTCGGGTTGGAGTGCCTGGGGCCACGGTTTTGTCGTGTTGTAAATGTTGTTGTGGAGGTGTGGTTACATTTGCGTAAGTGCGGTCGGTTACCCGAATATCTCTTGTGATGGTGGCGTTTGCCGCTGTCTGTCGTCTGTCGGTGTATCTTGCTGAGTCTGACTGTAGTTCGGTTCTTGTGTATTCTTGACGGGTCGCGTTTTGGGCTGGTCTGAATGGCTTTAGCCTCTTTTGATAGTGTTCGCACCCTTTAAAGTTTGCTGGGTGGTTCCCTTTGCAGTTTGCGCAGGTGGGTGGTTCTGATCGTGGCTTCTGACAGTCCTTGGAGTGGTGTAGTCCGGCGCAGCGTACACATCGTGCTGGTAGCTGACAGTAGTTCGCGGTGTGGTCTAGTCTTTGGCATCGGTGGCACTGTGCAGGACCATTTTTCGCTCTGTATGCCTCCACACGTACCACCATCCCCAGCAAGCCACGTATGTCATACAGTTTGTCGGCGTCTTTGATTTGTGGCGTTGCAATTTGGTAAGTTCCCTGGGGGATGAGTTGATGTGTCTCTCTGTCCCTCTTTTTGTGTTCAAAAACGGACACGATCTGGTGGCCTTTTTGTGTAAGTGCTGCTTTAACTTCGTCTTCCGGTGTGTTGGGTAGTAGTCCTTTCATGACAAAGCGTCTACAGCGTTGGTCGGCAAGCTGGTGACCGTAGTAGGGCAGATTTTCCTGTCTCAGGAATTTTTCTGCCTCCCTGTAGTCTTCCGCAGTGTCGAAGTGGTATTTGACGCTGTCTCCGCGGAAGATGGCTTTTAGTGGCCCCTTGACCTTTTCCTTTAGGGTTTTGTTTAGCTTTTGGAAGTCGCATGGTTGATGTACAACGATAGGTGGTACTTTGTTGTTGGCTGCGCTGCGCCCCGCTTGAGGTTGCAGTGTGTGTTGTGATGCCTGTTGCTGTCGTTCGGTGTTCTTGAGTTCAGATGTGGATGGTTTACCCGGTGTGTCAGTGTTCTCTGGCTCTTTTGGCTCGTTCTGCGTCAGCAGAGCTGCCGGTAACACTTCCAGTGTGTCAGTGTTCTCTGGCTCTTTTGGCTCGTTCTGCGTCAGCAGAGCTGCCGGTAGCACTTCGATAAGGTCGAGGACTTGATATATGTTTTCACTCTCGAAGGAGAGTTCAGTTGGAGTAGTCTGATTTATTTGTGGCCGCCTTTTTGGGGAGCGTCTGCCCCTTGGCAGTCTGAATTCGAAGCTGGGGTCAGTGTCTGTGGGTCTGGAGGCCCGTTGTGAATGTTCGTTTTCTTGGCTTGGCTCCTGGCTTGGGCCAGGCTGTGGTATGCATTTAGGAGTTACTTCGTTGTCATTTTTTCGGCGGACGTCTATGTTGGGTGGACATGACGGTGATCTTGGTTTTGCTCCTGTCGGAGTGTGGCTTGTCCTATTCATTTTGGGGTTGGGCTGGATCTTCATTCAGCCCTTTCCGATGAAGTCAGGGGGAAGGGGGGTCATGGAGATGGACCCTACACGCGAGAGTCTGCCTGGTCCCTAGTTTTTATCTGGCCTGGCAGAACGCGGGCTGGTCCCGCCGCAGCAGGGGCCCTGGCTCTGCAGCGTTCCCTACCACTAACAGTCCCTAAATTCCGGCTCTCCGGAGTTATTCTAACCTACTGCCTGTCTCGGTACGACAACCCAACGACAATTGCTTTTTTGGAGTTGCCGGTACAGCAGTACCAGCACAGGCGACGGTAGCCGCAGCGGCAGCCGCAGTGGATGCGGCGGCGATTGCGGCAGCAGCGGCAGCCACACGAGTTGCGGCGGCAAGAGCGGCAACGGCTAGCTCCGCGAAGGCAGATGCACGCCGCCCCAACACGACAATTTTGCGCGCGTCTTAACAAAGACACTGCCTCGGGCGTCTCCAACGCTAGCGAGCGAAGCGAGCGCTACGACCGCCAGCGCGAGACTGACCCGCCGCCAGCCGCCGCCGCACCTTTACCAGCTCGCCCTGTTGCGGCCGCCGACCAATGGGGCGCGCGCGCAACCGGCCGCCGCACCCGAGCCCATAAAGCACCCCCACCCCGGCTGCGCCGGCACGCACTCCGCTGCTCGACTCGCTGCCGCTCGCACCGGTCGTTTTCGTTTCCGTTTCGTGTGCACCGTCGCTAGCCCATCGCCATGTCCGGACGCGGAAAGGGAGGCAAAGTCAAGGGCAAGTCAAAGTCCCGCTCAAGCAGGGCTGGGCTCCAGTTCCCGGTCGGCAGAATCCACCGCCTCCTGCGCAAGGGAAACTACGCAGAGCGCGTCGGCGCCGGGGCGCCCGTCTACCTCGCCGCCGTCATGGAGTACCTCGCGGCTGAGGTGCTCGAGCTGGCCGGAAACGCGGCCCGCGACAACAAGAAGACGCGCATCATCCCGCGCCACCTGCAGCTTGCCATCCGCAACGACGAGGAGCTCAACAAGCTCCTGTCGGGCGTCACCATCGCACAGGGTGGTGTCCTGCCCAACATCCAGGCCGTCCTGCTGCCAAAGAAGACCGAGAAGAAGGCCTAAAGGAGGCCAGGCAATCGCAGCGCCGCGTGCTCCCCTGCACGCAACGCGCTTTGCCGGCTCGGCTCGGCCCACAACAATCGGCCCTTTTCAGGGCCACCACACACACCTACGTCCAAAGCAAAATTTCAGTCGTCCTCGCCGCACCTTGTTTTGTTTTAACTTTGCACTGTCACAGCACAGCCGCCGCCGGCGCACGTCCGCCATCTTGTCGTCCACACAGCCCGTGTGGCCCAACACACACACATTTTGCACGGTCGCAGTCGCCTTCCAAACCGACAACGGCAGCAATAATGACCATTGTTAAAGGGAGGCGTGTCGACACACCGCCCTCCACTCCCGCGCGCAACGGCCGTCGACACGAACGAAACAGCTGATCCGGCCGCCTATGCCCACACGCCTTGCCTCGGAAACCCCAACGCCGCCGCAAACAAACACACAGAGACAAACCACGCAAGCAAATAATCACCGCCTCTCGCACAACAACACACAGCCCGCCATCTCCGTCGCGATCGATACAAAGACACACAAACGAAGCAGCTCCACACACAGCCAGCCACATGACACGTTTCCTTTCCTTCTCCCCTCCCAGTCACATCACGTCGCTCAAACGGAAAGAAAGAAAGAAAGAAACAAACAAACAAACAACACAGCGCACACACGCAGCAACAACAACACAGACTCTTTCGCACTTTTCAACTTCCGAACAGTGTGGTGGCCCTGAAAAGGGCCGTTTTCTAGTCTCTCCCACCCACAAGCACGGCCGCGGGAAGGCCAGCGCCCGCTGCGACGCAGCCTAACCGCCGAAACCGTACAGGGTGCGCCCCTGCCTCTTCAGGGCGTACACCACGTCCATGGCCGTCACAGTCTTGCGCTTGGCGTGCTCAGTGTACGTCACCGCGTCGCGGATCACGTTCTCCAGGAACACCTTCAGCACCCCGCGGGTCTCCTCGTAGATCAGACCAGAGATGCGCTTCACGCCGCCCCTGCGAGCCAGGCGGCGGATGGCGGGCTTCGTGATGCCCTGGATGTTGTCGCGCAACACCTTGCGGTGCCGCTTGGCGCCACCCTTGCCGAGCCCCTTTCCTCCCTTGCCGCGGCCTGTCATCCTTCCTTCCTCGGGCAAAGCAAAACGTGCACAAACAGCAGCTGCAGCGGCTGGCGAGTCGGCTACGGTCTGCGCCCAGCGCGCCCGCCGCCCCCCTATATAGACTCTGGCCCGCCCTCCCCCCACCACGCGCAACCGAGGGCATATAAGCGCAGCACGGAGGCGCGCGGGCCCGTTGTCAAGGCAGCACCGGACGCCGCGCCGCACCTAACCTCCACGCACGCCGCTCCGCTACCGCTACCGCTACCGCCATGGCCCGCACAAAGCAAACGGCCCGCAAGTCCACCGGCGGAAAGGCGCCGCGCAAACAGCTCGCCACCAAGGCGGCGAGGAAGAGCGCGCCCGCCACCGGAGGCGTCAAGAAGCCCCACCGCTACAGGCCGGGCACCGTCGCCCTGCGAGAAATCAGGCGCTACCAGAAGAGCACAGAGCTGCTCATCCGCAAGCTGCCATTCCAGCGCCTAGTGCGCGAGATCGCCCAGGACTTCAAGACCGACCTGCGCTTCCAGAGCTCCGCAGTCATGGCCCTGCAGGAGGCCAGCGAGGCCTACCTCGTCGGCCTCTTCGAAGACACCAACCTGTGCGCAATCCACGCCAAGCGCGTCACCATCATGCCCAAGGACATCCAGCTCGCGCGCCGCATCCGCGGCGAGCGCGCCTAAACCGCGCCGCGGCACCGCACCGCACAAACAAAAACGGCCCTTTTCAGGGCCACTAACATCTCTCCGTCGCGAGCAAACTTTGTCGGTCGCCTGCCTCTCGCCCCGCAACCCAAAAACAAAACAAAAAACCACCACTTCCCGTCCGTCCGCCACACCCGCTCACTCTGCCTGCCTGCTAGCAGCGCGCAACAATCACACATCATCCCTCCCCGGCGCTCAAAGCGCACAATACCCAACGGCCGACGTCACACCGCACGGGTGGCTGGCCGGCCGCCGCTTTCGTTTCGAAAACAAAAAAAACCCGCACTCCACTCCGACGGCCAACGGCCAGGCAGGCGCGCTCGCTCGCTCTACACGCCACCGAAATCCCCGCCGACTCCTTCCGCATCTCAACGTGCCCCCCGTTGCAAAACATCACACACACACACACACACAAAGGAACAAAACAAAACAAAGACCAGACACGACTCGACAAGACAGACATCCGAGAAGAACGAACGCAGGCAAGCCAACCAACGTATTCAAACAAAACAACGCGACAGAAAACCAACCGTCGGCCGCCGCCACAAACACGGCGACAATCAACCACGACAACAACAACACCGCTTACCGCTACCGCCGCCCACACCCGCCACCGACCCCCGCAATCCAACCACCACGGCACGCAAACAGCATCCCCACGGGCATACAGAAACGCCAGACAGACACCCACACCAAACGCAACACGACAATCAAAACCTTCCCCGACGTGCTTTGATGGCCCTGAGAAGGGCCGTTTTGGGCCGCGCGTCTCTTGCGCGCCACTAGACGACGACGGGGGGTGGGGACGACGGAGTCAAGCGCCAAACCCTTCCATTCCCATCTCTTTCTCCTCTACTCTACTTCTTCTTCTTGGGCGAAGCCTTCGCCTTAGACGGCGTCGTCGCCTTCTTCGGGCGCGGCGCCTTCGGCTTCTTCGTCGGAACCTTGGCGGCCTTCTTCGCCTTCGACGGCGACTTGGCCTTGGCCGGCTTGGCCGCAGCCGCCTTCTTCGCACCCGCGGGAGCGGCCGACGCCGCAGACGCCTTCTTGGCGGCGCCCGCCTTCCGACCGGTCGCCGCCTTCACGCCACCAGCCTTCTTTGCGCCGGCCGCACGGGCGCCCTTCTTCTCCTTGCTGGCCGGAGCGGCGCGCTTCTTCTTGGCACCGCCAGCACGAGCCTTGCCGCCCTCGGCCGCCCCCCCGCCGCCGGCGCCGGCAAGCTTGAACGAGCCGGACGCGCCCTTCCCCTTCGTCTGCACCAGCTCGCCCGCCACGACGGCCGACTTGAGGTACTTCTTGATAAACGGCGCCAGCTTCTCCGCGTCCAGCTTGTAGTGCGCGGCTATGTACTTCTTGATCGCCTGCAGCGACGACCCGCCGCGCTCCTTCAGACTCTTGATGGCGGCCGTCACCATCTCAGAGGTGCGCGGGTGCGCAGGCTTGGCGCGCGGCTTCTTCGCAGACGACGCAGACTTGGCCTTCTTCGTAGTGCCGGTGGCGGCGGGTGCCGCAGCAGTCTCGTTCGTAGCCGCCTGATCTGCCATTTCGACGACGCGCGTAACACACAGCGAGAGCGAGCGGGACGGCAGGCACGCAAGCACAGCACAGCAGCAGAGCAGAGAATCACAAGGCCCAGCCAGTGTCGCGGGCGGGCGCGGACGGCCGAGAGAGCGGCCGCCACTCTGCGCGCCGCCGCGCCGCGCCTCCCGCGCTTGCTACCGCCCAACGTCCGACAGCCTGTGCGGAGCAGCCCCAAACCTGCGCCACAACCGCCCGCGCCTTTCAAACCACCGAGGATGGGGCTACACACAGCCACACCACAGTCGCCAACCAGTCGCCACGGCAGCGCCGCAAACCACGGCCAAACTGCAGCTACCGCGCGCTACAGCCTGGGTCGGCCCGCCGAGAATCGCCGCCCCCGCCCAAATGCCGCCCCCACAGCCCCAGCCGACGACCCGCCACAATGGCCAAACCTTCGGCAAAACTCCCACACCGTCGCCGCGGCAGCCCGGCCAGCGCGGCCGGCGCCACAGCCACACAAGCCGAGGCGTGCGGCGATGACGGCCGTGCAAACGCGCCTCCGCCGCCCCATCGCCTTCCGTCGCCCTCCCGCCGTTTCCCGATCGGCCCGCAGCCGTCGGGCCACATCGCGCGCCGTCCTCCTCCTCTCGCCCGCCAACATTCACAGCCGTTTCTCAACAATTGCCCGCCGCAAACGGACGCCGCCTGCGCAACAGGCGCCGCCGCCCCTCGCCGCTTCCGACCCAACCCCTCGACCGAGGCAAACCGCAATCCGAATCTACAGACCAACCCAATCTGCCGTCAAGCACACACGACAGCCGACCTTACACGTTACGCGTTACACATTACGTTTACACGTCTACGTTAGGTTAGGTTAGGTGGACGTGGGTTAGGTTAAGGGGACTTGGGTTAGGTTAAGCGTCAAACTTAGGTTAAGCATTCAAACACGTCAGGCGTCAGAGGTTAGGTTAGGTTAGGTTACACGTTAGGTTAAGGGGTCGGTGCTAGGTTAAGAAGCGTCAAACGTAGGTTAGAAAAGCGTTCAAACGTGAGGCGTGAGCCGGACAGCTTACCTTACGTAGACGTTAGGGGCTCACAGGCTGAGCTCACCTCGCCACACCACAGGTTAGGTTCGGTTCGGTTCGGTTCGCTCGGCTCAGCGTAAAGCGCCGAGGTCAGGGTTACGTTCGTTCACCTTCGGGCGCCACACTTTCGGTTGAAAGGTCGCGACGGGACGGACGTCGGCAGGCACGCCGCAAACGAACAAAAAAAACGTACAGACGACGTCGGAAACCGCCGACAGACGGGGGAGCAGCACGACCACGACCAGACACCGAGCGCGAACGAGACACACGCGAACCACCCCCACCGGCCAAAGGGCACCACACAACAACCCAGAGCACCACGTGTCGACACCAGAGCAACCCGCCGCTCACGCGACATGGCTGGCACCGAAGGGCAACCGCCCGCAACTGCGCTTTCCGCGCCGGCCCGGATGCACGTCGTGCTACAACAACACCACTACCGTACACAGCCGCTGTTCACAACATCACTATCAATGGCGCGCCCGCGGCTCGCCGCCGTCGCAGTCGCAGCCCCAACGCCAGCACTTTTGCACCACCATTCACACGCACCGCAACACAGCTCGCCGACACAGCCGAACAAAACAAACACCACACAACAACAGCAACAACGCCGCCGCCTCTACTTGTGCCGGCGACCCACCCCGCCGATGGCGCACCTTTCGCCAGCCGGCAATCGACACACACGCACCCACCCACCGGGGCCCAGTGCAAAAAACAAAAAAAAACACACAAAAACAAAAAAATCAAACGACACGGGAAGCGCACACCGCCACTTCGCGCGCACGCCACCAACCAGTCGTCGTCTCAAAATAACAAACACAAACACAATAAACTAACAACTAGGGCAACACAAAACAAAAACGCCTCGCACGAACCGCCCACAAAAAGGACAAGCACACGCACAGCCTCTGCTGACGACCACGACGCAGCGGCACGCTGCTCCTGTCCCGCGCCCCGCGCCCCACTCGATTCACAACTCACGCGACACCGTCAACGACGGGCTCGCTTCCCGCAACCTACCACCTTTCCGCCACGACGCACAGCCCCAGCCCCACCCGACGACGCCCGTGGCAACGACTGCACTTTCACCACCGCCTCCCCCTTCCCCCCCAAAACAACACACACACACACACACACAGCCAGCCAAAAACGCACTCGCGACCCACACATGCACGTGCATCGGCACACGCCAACCAGTCAACGTCGACAACCACACGCAAGGCTCGAAACGAAACCGGCGTCCTTCCACGTTGCCATCAAGCTACGCGACACAAGACACAAGGAACCAACACAACAGCCGGCCCCACTAATTCCCACTCTCACGCCGCAAAAAGCACACCGAAACCGCCAAACGCACGCACATTCCCCTTCGCACCGACACCACCGACCGGCTCGCTACCACACACCTCTCGGCAGCCGTTTCACGCCAATTCGCCACACCGCCCACACAGTCGACAAGCGCCCGCCCTGTACGGCACACGCAACGACGCAGCGCAGCAAAGGGCGCCCGCAACACATACCTCTCCGCCGCCCGACGCGCCAACCGCCACACCACACCGCCAGCCACTCGCAAATTGTGCACTGCCACCAGCCACACGTCCAACACGCCGCGCCGCCTCCGGCCACCCGCCAGGGGGCGCTCACGTCCGCGACAACAGCGCGGCCCGCCGGGCCGGGCCGAACCGAACCGAGCCGCCGCTGCTCTGCACTCGGCACGGCCACACCCTGCTGCAGACCGGGCTCGTCCCTCTGTACGCGTCTGCCTGCGCATCAACACAACACGACCTTTTTTTTTTTTCTCTCTCTACCGCCATCCCTCCTTCTCGCGTTTTACTCGTTGTTGCAGCAGCGGCGCACACCTACACATCCACAGCCCCAGCCGAGCCGGCCTCACCTCAGGGCCCGCCGCCAGCGTCTCCTCCTCGGGCACAGGTGCGGTGCTGTGGCCGCCCATCCAACCGCATTGCTGGCCGTCCAGCCACCAGGCGTTCCCACTGCCGCGAGCCACGCCGCGCACCGACCCTGCTGCAGAAAACGAAGCATAGCCAGAGACCGACCGATACACAAAGCAAGCCGTCGCCTCGCCTCTTGTCCTTCCTGCCTTCCTTCCGCCCCCGCCCTTCTCACACCACCGCCTCTCCACTTTCGCCCACCCCCCCCTCCTTTTCTTTTTTTTTTTTTTTGTTTCTTTCTTTCTTTCTTTCTCTCCTTCCCGCCATGGCGGTTACGGCACCGCCTGCAGCGGCAGATTTTTTGCGCCCACACGCCTACTCCTACCACCATTAACCTTGCCCTGCCCTGCCCATCAACGTCGCAGTCGAACCGACGCGTGCCAACACACTGCCCACGTTCCTTTCTCTTTTCGGCCTACGCCCATTACGCGCCGCCGCCACAGCACCTTCCCTTCCCACAACACACCGACGTCATCACACGCACCCAAAACAGGGGCCACGACCGTGTTCCTCGCCCACTCCCATCCCGCACGGTACGCACATTCCCAACTACTACCGCGCACCCTCCCTTTCCAATCTGTGTGTCTCTGTGTCTGTGTCCTGTCCGCGCGTGACGCCTCTCAACATCCGCCGTCCCCCGTCCCGTTTTCGCCCCCATGCCGTCGTCGCGCCGCCTCCTCCCCGTCCACCGCCGCCCCTGTCCGCCCCGCACCACACCATACACCGCTGCTTGTCCCGGCCGTTGCCACCAAAGGCGCCGACCGCAAACGCGCCACGCCGCAGCCCCCGTGCGTCTCGCGCTCGCTTGCATCTCCGTGCCGACGCTGCCTCTCTTCCCACTCGCACTCGACCTCGACAACACAGTCTTTGGCTCCGCCACTGCGTGTTCCGGTGGTACGCACGCTGCAACACGTATGTATTCATTACCAGAGCGATGGCGAGGCATGACAGCATCTCTGTCTGACCAGAGAGTTCTTTATCGCTGCTAGTCGGCGCTTGGACCGCGCCAGACGACAGTAGTGGCACGCACCGGGTCGCCAGGAACAGTTGTTATATATATTGTAGCGCGAGTCGGGAGAGGTAGTAGTCGGTCGACAGTAGTAGCGGGTCGACGGTTGTACTGAGCGGGCGTCGGCGGCGTGCTCTGCTCGTCTCGCGACTCTGGTCACGGTTCGGGACGATGTATAGTATATTGTGTTATAATCAAAAGGTGGTGTGACGCTGCATTGCGCAAATCTGATAACGTATGTTCATTGTACTTCTTTTGTTCAACAACAAAAGCCCCACTATTACTTTTTTTCTAAAGTAACTTTTGTCTCTTAACGAAAAACATTCACTTTTTAAAGACTACTTCCTATGGCATTTCCCTCCAAGGAGTGCAATTAATTACCAGCCAGCACTCATTCATTGCACACAGCTGTGTAAGGGGTATCTACAATTGAGGAGCGGATATAAATGCAATTTTTTGTTTTTTTTTTTTTTTGTGTGTGTGTGTTGTAACCTCCCAGCAAAATTTAAAATAATGGACAATGTTATTTACGGATGCTAATGGACATTGCGCTAATTGTAACCTCGCCCACAATGAGAGGTATTGAAAATGGCAACAAAAATGTGAAATTCGCAATCTGACTCAAATATAAAGTCTTCACACAACATTTACAAACGTCCGTTCAGTGACAAGAAACTTCAATTAAACCGAAATATCGGTCTTTGGCCCTGTGCAAAACAATCAGAATTAAAGTCTTACCTCCGAATAAATGGATGTCACATTTCTGCTCTGGTTGTTGCGCAGCGCTTGGAGGAACTGCATTTGCAAATAATAATATTCTCTTTTTTTGTGATTTTAGTGACATTTTTCTTCAAAGCAGTGGAATGAAATGTGAAGTGCAACGAACTCTTTAGTTCAATAACAAATTAAATGTTTGAAAAATGCTTTTGAAATAAAAATTATTATTGGGGAACTTGTTGGAGAATAATTACACTTTTTCATTATCTAATGATTATATTAATTAACAGTATACCTTATTCACCATCTTGACCAGTGTTGCCGACCACCTACATCACACAACCGCACTCGGCTGCTACTACTGACCGACCGCTCTGCATGACGACTATTAGCGTACTGCACGCGACGACTACTGACAGAGTACAGCCCTCAACTACACAGAGCTACGGACTCGCAACGACTACTGACAGACAGACTGACTGACTGAGAACCGCTCGCAACACTCGCGCAGTCCAGCGCAAACTCTCTGGTCACAGATGCTACAACGTCTCGCCATCGCTACTATGTTACATACGTGTTTCAGTGTCTTTTTCATTGGGGTAACGATCTTTGGCTCTTTTTATTCTGAATACAGGGCCAAAGGTCAACGCTGCTGCCCTTATACAATTTATCAGGTTTCATTATGTCTGTTGCAATGTTACATACGGTTCACTCTTTCATTAATATTACCGTTGGGTTTGTTTTGTAGGGACGTTAACATTCTGGCACATTTTTATTATCATCGGACTCTCTGCTATTTGTGCAGGGAGGTTATACCTGGGTCCATTTCCATTTCCATTTACATTTTAATATTGATAGACTTTTTGTTTTCTTTTTTGTTTCTTGTTGTTTTTCCTTCTTTTTTTTTGTTGTTTTTTTTTTTTTTGTTTTGTTTTTCCCGCTCTCACCACCACCGCCGCATCACGCCTTCCGTTTTCTTGGTTTCTTTTCTGTTCTTCAACTGCTTCAACATCACCGCGCCCCATTTCCACACCACAGCCATCAGCCTCCAAGACGGGCGGGCGCAGTGTGCCATTTCCGGCGCACAAGCACACCCGTACGGTACTCTCCTCGCCCCCACGCCACCAACAACACAGCGACCACGCGGCTTTCAGGCATGGCACGGCACGGCACGGCACGGCACGGCACGGCACGGCACGGCACGGCACCGGCGAAATGCGCCGCCCCCGCCCCTCCGCGCATCCGTCCGTCTCGCCACGTTCACTGACAGCCGCGTCTGCGGCTACACCACGACAACCACAACACAACACCGCTCCCCTCCCTGGCAACTCACATTGTTTTTCTCCTCCTCTTTTGCACAAACCACAACGCCGAGCACAGGCGCAAGCCACCCACACCGCGCCCCTCCCCGTCCCGTCTTTGGCCGCCGCTCCTCGTTTCCTCGTTTGCCCCCTCCCATCTCCCGAAATGCCATGCCAGCAGCGTTACGCATGCCCCTCCCCTGTCCACACAACACTACCGCCTAACGAACAGCCTTTTCCGGGCCACATCCAGGGCACGCCCACCTCCAAACACTGCCAATTCACGGACGCACACACTCACTCACTTTCTCGACACCTTTCTGTACGGAGGGTGCGTCATCTCGACCGTGACAGAGTGACGGCAACTATCGACGATCCATTTCCCCCCACTGGTAAAACATGTCCACTAACACCTACATACATCATTCAAGTACACAGACAATAGCATACACACAATGGGAGGGCACACGAACATGGACGGCACGGCACTGTCATACACTCTTCCTCAGAACCATATCAACAAACGTTACGTACATCCGGGAAAGCGAAAGCGAACGCGAAAGCGAAAGCAAAAGCAAAAGCAAAGGCAAAGCCCAATGCAGCCGTCAAAGGTAACGTTCACCACGGCAGACACTTGCAGCCGCGCCGCCGTTAAACGCATTTCAGTGCGGCTCCAATACGCCTCCGACACGGGAACGTTCCGTTGCTCTACGAATGCGTTTCTCCCCTTTTTCCCTTCCTCTCTCTTTTGCCCCCCCCCCTCCTTGCACTCTCGCCTCATTCCTCACGTTCTGCCCAGACATTCGACCGATCAAAGTCAACCTTTCGTTACCGTTCTCAGCGCGACGGTGTACAACAGTATGACGGGTGTGCCCAAGACTTCGGTTCAGTTGCGTGACGCCGGTCTATCGCGCCGATCGACAGTTACTCAGGGGGCGACGGATCGGACCACGTCACCGACACACAAAACACTTTCAAACAAACAAATACATACCGGATGGACACAGACAAACACGTGTACAGACATTCGCCAAACAAACGACCGCCGCCGCCGCCGTCGTCGTCTAGCGTGCATCTTGAATGACGACATCGGTGTGCGTGCGTCGTACGCAATCAGTCAGACACGGCTATCAAACATCAGAGTCGAATGGTACATCATCGTGCGTGTCGCCGTACACGTACAGTACAATACAACAACAATGCGTCTTAATGGCACGTTCATTTCAACGTCACTCACACACCTCCACGCTGCAGTTACGTCGCACCATTGTCAAACTCGGCGTACAGCAAAGGGAATAGTGGGCGGCAAAAAAAACCAAACAAAAACATTTCACATTTCACCCTCGCCATGTATGATGTGCAAAAAAACAAACCCGCAAACGGCCGTCGTTACGGTGACACAAAAGTCGCCGATCACACTGTCCCCCCCTCGCAGACGGGTCTCACACACACACACACACCAACAACACCAATGGGTCAAAAACCACGCCAACGAGGCGTGCCACCATTCCACGCCACGGCGACCAACCTCGTGGCCGTACCCCGCGCAACACGCTTTGACGCGCCCCCCCACCCACAATCAAAATGCACACACACACATCACAGCCGTCCACACAAACAACAACAATTCCGCCCTTCCCGCAAAAGGCAAGTTGGTGGCCCTGAAAAGGGCCGTTTTGCCGCTCTCGCAACGGAGGAGCCTTCTCCATCCTTCCTTCCATTCCAGAGCCACCTCCTTACTTGGAGCTCGTGTACTTGGTCACCGCCTTCGTGCCCTCGCTCACGGCGTGCTTGGCCAGCTCGCCAGGCAGCAACAGCCGCACAGCGGTCTGGATCTCGCGGGACGTGATGGTCGAGCGCTTGTTGTAGTGCGCCAGGCGAGAAGCCTCGGCCGCAATGCGCTCGAAAATGTCGTTCACGAAGCTGTTCATGATGCTCATCGCCTTCGACGAGATGCCCGTGTCAGGGTGCACCTGCTTCAGCACCTTGTAGATGTAGATGGCATAGCTCTCCTTCCTCTTGCGCTTCTTCTTCTTGTCGCCCTTCGAAATGTTCTTCTGCGCCTTGCCAGCCTTCTTGGCGGCCTTCCCGCTAGTCTTGGGCGGCATCTCGAACCAACGTACGGCAGCAGCAACACCAGTAGCAAGCGCTCCGCTCTAGTCAGCGTCTCCCCACACAGTGGCACCCGCCGCCAGCCGCCGCCGCACCTTTACCAGCTCGCCCTGTTGCGGCCGCCGACCAATGGGGCGCGCGCGCAACCGGCCGCCGCACCCGAGCCCATAAAGCACCCCCACCCCGGCTGCGCCGGCACGCACTCCGCTGCTCGACTCGCTGCCGCTCGCACCGGTCGTTTTCGTTTCCGTTTCGTGTGCACCGTCGCTAGCCCATCGCCATGTCCGGACGCGGAAAGGGAGGCAAAGTCAAGGGCAAGTCAAAGTCCCGCTCAAGCAGGGCTGGGCTCCAGTTCCCGGTCGGCAGAATCCACCGCCTCCTGCGCAAGGGAAACTACGCAGAGCGCGTCGGCGCCGGGGCGCCCGTCTACCTCGCCGCCGTCATGGAGTACCTCGCGGCTGAGGTGCTCGAGCTGGCCGGAAACGCGGCCCGCGACAACAAGAAGACGCGCATCATCCCGCGCCACCTGCAGCTTGCCATCCGCAACGACGAGGAGCTCAACAAGCTCCTGTCGGGCGTCACCATCGCACAGGGTGGTGTCCTGCCCAACATCCAGGCCGTCCTGCTGCCAAAGAAGACCGAGAAGAAGGCCTAAAGGAGGCCAGGCAATCGCAGCGCCGCGTGCTCCCCTGCACGCAACGCGCTTTGCCGGCTCGGCTCGGCCCACAACAATCGGCCCTTTTCAGGGCCACCACACACACCTACGTCCAAAGCAAAATTTCAGTCGTCCTCGCCGCACCTTGTTTTGTTTTAACTTTGCACTGTCACAGCACAGCCGCCGCCGGCGCACGTCCGCCATCTTGTCGTCCACACAGCCCGTGTGGCCCAACACACACACATTTTGCACGGTCGCAGTCGCCTTCCAAACCGACAACGGCAGCAATAATGACCATTGTTAAAGGGAGGCGTGTCGACACACCGCCCTCCACTCCCGCGCGCAACGGCCGTCGACACGAACGAAACAGCTGATCCGGCCGCCTATGCCCACACGCCTTGCCTCGGAAACCCCAACGCCGCCGCAAACAAACACACAGAGACAAACCACGCAAGCAAATAATCACCGCCTCTCGCACAACAACACACAGCCCGCCATCTCCGTCGCGATCGATACAAAGACACACAAACGAAGCAGCTCCACACACAGCCAGCCACATGACACGTTTCCTTTCCTTCTCCCCTCCCAGTCACATCACGTCGCTCAAACGGAAAGAAAGAAAGAAAGAAACAAACAAACAAACAACACAGCGCACACACGCAGCAACAACAACACAGACTCTTTCGCACTTTTCAACTTCCGAACAGTGTGGTGGCCCTGAAAAGGGCCGTTTTCTAGTCTCTCCCACCCACAAGCACGGCCGCGGGAAGGCCAGCGCCCGCTGCGACGCAGCCTAACCGCCGAAACCGTACAGGGTGCGCCCCTGCCTCTTCAGGGCGTACACCACGTCCATGGCCGTCACAGTCTTGCGCTTGGCGTGCTCAGTGTACGTCACCGCGTCGCGGATCACGTTCTCCAGGAACACCTTCAGCACCCCGCGGGTCTCCTCGTAGATCAGACCAGAGATGCGCTTCACGCCGCCCCTGCGAGCCAGGCGGCGGATGGCGGGCTTCGTGATGCCCTGGATGTTGTCGCGCAACACCTTGCGGTGCCGCTTGGCGCCACCCTTGCCGAGCCCCTTTCCTCCCTTGCCGCGGCCTGTCATCCTTCCTTCCTCGGGCAAAGCAAAACGTGCACAAACAGCAGCTGCAGCGGCTGGCGAGTCGGCTACGGTCTGCGCCCAGCGCGCCCGCCGCCCCCCTATATAGACTCTGGCCCGCCCTCCCCCCACCACGCGCAACCGAGGGCATATAAGCGCAGCACGGAGGCGCGCGGGCCCGTTGTCAAGGCAGCACCGGACGCCGCGCCGCACCTAACCTCCACGCACGCCGCTCCGCTACCGCTACCGCTACCGCCATGGCCCGCACAAAGCAAACGGCCCGCAAGTCCACCGGCGGAAAGGCGCCGCGCAAACAGCTCGCCACCAAGGCGGCGAGGAAGAGCGCGCCCGCCACCGGAGGCGTCAAGAAGCCCCACCGCTACAGGCCGGGCACCGTCGCCCTGCGAGAAATCAGGCGCTACCAGAAGAGCACAGAGCTGCTCATCCGCAAGCTGCCATTCCAGCGCCTAGTGCGCGAGATCGCCCAGGACTTCAAGACCGACCTGCGCTTCCAGAGCTCCGCAGTCATGGCCCTGCAGGAGGCCAGCGAGGCCTACCTCGTCGGCCTCTTCGAAGACACCAACCTGTGCGCAATCCACGCCAAGCGCGTCACCATCATGCCCAAGGACATCCAGCTCGCGCGCCGCATCCGCGGCGAGCGCGCCTAAACCGCGCCGCGGCACCGCACCGCACAAACAAAAACGGCCCTTTTCAGGGCCACTAACATCTCTCCGTCGCGAGCAAACTTTGTCGGTCGCCTGCCTCTCGCCCCGCAACCCAAAAACAAAACAAAAAACCACCACTTCCCGTCCGTCCGCCACACCCGCTCACTCTGCCTGCCTGCTAGCAGCGCGCAACAATCACACATCATCCCTCCCCGGCGCTCAAAGCGCACAATACCCAACGGCCGACGTCACACCGCACGGGTGGCTGGCCGGCCGCCGCTTTCGTTTCGAAAACAAAAAAAACCCGCACTCCACTCCGACGGCCAACGGCCAGGCAGGCGCGCTCGCTCGCTCTACACGCCACCGAAATCCCCGCCGACTCCTTCCGCATCTCAACGTGCCCCCCGTTGCAAAACATCACACACACACACACACACAAAGGAACAAAACAAAACAAAGACCAGACACGACTCGACAAGACAGACATCCGAGAAGAACGAACGCAGGCAAGCCAACCAACGTATTCAAACAAAACAACGCGACAGAAAACCAACCGTCGGCCGCCGCCACAAACACGGCGACAATCAACCACGACAACAACAACACCGCTTACCGCTACCGCCGCCCACACCCGCCACCGACCCCCGCAATCCAACCACCACGGCACGCAAACAGCATCCCCACGGGCATACAGAAACGCCAGACAGACACCCACACCAAACGCAACACGACAATCAAAACCTTCCCCGACGTGCTTTGATGGC
>NW_026048015.1:0-25242 GCF_023864345.2 Schistocerca serialis cubense
AGCATTTCGAATGCAATGTTTCCCACGTTTTCGCTCGTTTCACGGTTCCGTTGAAAACGTTCTTCACCACCTGACACAGAAAAAGGAACGCAGTCGGTAGGACTTTTTTGATTCTTTTGCTTCTAAGGGAGTTAGTTGTCTAGTGAGTTCCTCTTATGGCATGCACTAGACAACCAGAACAGCTACAGGAGAGAGTCATTTTTGTTGTCAGCGGTAGTTGCATTATCACCAACGCAGAGCCATTCCATTGGCGTCGCATCAAAACGAATACCTGCCGAAACCCGGGATCGAACCAGGGACCTTTAGATCTTCAGTCTAACGCTCTCCCAACTGAGCTATTTCGGCTGACATTGAACGTTCCTGTTTGCATGTGTTTGTTAACCTCTGCCTCGTTGCCAATTTCACAGTCACCTTCGTCTGATAAGACACAGGGACGCTGAAAGGCGAGCAGCCGATGCAGTGAAGTCCCACACACATTTCTTCTGCTTCCATCATCGTAACAAGCAAACATGTCGACTCGACTCGTGTAATATTCACTTCGCTGACTTCACGTGACGCCGCGCTGGCGCTAGAAAACCCGTGCTATATCGATGCCAGGGGCAACTCGTGTGCAGAGAACGAGACACAAGAAGGAGTGAGCCTCTCCACCGTATGAGAGGCAGTATCTAGGAGATACACACGGTAAAACATTCGACTTGCGTTAGCTCATCAATTGCTACACGTCATCGTCTGCAAGCTAAGATGGACACATCTGCACTGCCCAGTGAGGCGACACTTGTACTAACACCCGGTGGGCGGCTGTGAGACGAGGAGATGAGCTGCGGCTTCTGAGCGCGACTGTAACGCTGCGCCCTGGATCAAATAACACTGCACATTGCTGGTGACGCGCGTGTTTAGTAGTGACGCAACTGCTAGGATGCAGCTGAACGTCCATCTTTTGAGAGCGAGAAAATTTTCGCAGTCGGCAGGACTCGAACCTACGCTCCCAGAGGGAATCTGATTTCAAGTCAGACGCCTTAACCACTCGGCCACGACTGCCGGTGGCAGAAGCGACTCCCGACAAGTGGAACCGCCGTCTTTAGAAGCAATCTGATGGCAGAAAGCGGCGTGGCGTCACTCTTTTCTGTAGGGTTTCCATTAGCCGTTACGACAGTGTGTTAATTTTCGCCTGGCGGGGGTTTGAGCCCGGGACCCTTTGGTTGAAGGTCTAGCGCTCTACCGACTGAGCTGTCCGGTCCCTCGGCCGAGCGTTGTGGTGCATGCTACATGGTGTGCGAGTGATTCGCGTGTTGTAATTACTGGCTTATGGCTCCAATGGCGACTTCACCGACTTCCCACTGACGCACCGCTGACGCTAGTTTTGTGTCGTCTTAAAACGATGGACATACCTCCAAGCAGCTGCGAGATCTTAAGAAAAGAAACGCTGCACCACTGCCTTTGCCGCACTCGAATGATTGAATTGCGATTCTTAAAAAGAAATGAATGTTCGCTCTGTCCTACACTTTCGAGCACATCTGTGTACTCACGATCTCAGCGACGGCTTTCTGCAGTCCCAGCGTCAGTGCGAGGTGAACCGATGGCCACAGTAAGCAGCGGTCGTCGCGAAACTCAGTATTCTTAAACGGAAACTTTCGTCTTGTTGAGAATGGCGTCACTGGTTTGCACCCGCATTCGCCCACGCATGTCACATGTGTGCGAAATTTTTTGCTCCTCTTTACGCAAAATCGCACGCAGCCGGTAGGATTCGAACCTACGCTCCCAGAGGGAATCTGATTTCGAGTCAGACGCCTTAACCACTCGGCCACGACTGCTGGTAGCGCGGTGTTGTCCCGACACATGCAACTGCTACCGTTTAAAGCACTGTGGTGTCAGAAAACGGCGTAGCTTCATTATTTTCCGTAGCGTTTCCACCGCTACCAGACGAATCGCTACCAAAGTATTAAAATTTCCGCCCGGACAGGGACTTGAACCCTGGACCCTTAGGTTAAAAGCCTAATGCTCTACCGACTGAGCTATCCGGGCTCACACGACGCTGTGATACCTCTCACGATGCACAACTATACATTGACTCATGTCGTTTACTGTTGTGCAATCGCTGCATGGGGCCGTTACTAATAAAACGTCGCCTAAATGCTGTCTGCAGACTTATCGCACTAAGCTCGTAACACACTATCGAAGACTGCTGACACACGATGCAACAACAAATTGCAGGAGTCGTTGCGTCTCATACGTTGGAGCAGAGAATTTACATATTTTGTCGACACTCACTGGGCAATTGGAAAATTCGCAAGCATTTCGAATGCAATGTTTCCCACGTTTTCGCTCGTTTCACGGTTCCGTTGAAAACGTTCTTCACCACCTGACACAGAAAAAGGAACGCAGTCGGTAGGACTTTTTTGATTCTTTTGCTTCTAAGGGAGTTAGTTGTCTAGTGAGTTCCTCTTATGGCATGCACTAGACAACCAGAACAGCTACAGGAGAGAGTCATTTTTGTTGTCAGCGGTAGTTGCATTATCACCAACGCAGAGCCATTCCATTGGCGTCGCATCAAAACGAATACCTGCCGAAACCCGGGATCGAACCAGGGACCTTTAGATCTTCAGTCTAACGCTCTCCCAACTGAGCTATTTCGGCTGACATTGAACGTTCCTGTTTGCATGTGTTTGTTAACCTCTGCCTCGTTGCCAATTTCACAGTCACCTTCGTCTGATAAGACACAGGGACGCTGAAAGGCGAGCAGCCGATGCAGTGAAGTCCCACACACATTTCTTCTGCTTCCATCATCGTAACAAGCAAACATGTCGACTCGACTCGTGTAATATTCACTTCGCTGACTTCACGTGACGCCGCGCTGGCGCTAGAAAACCCGTGCTATATCGATGCCAGGGGCAACTCGTGTGCAGAGAACGAGACACAAGAAGGAGTGAGCCTCTCCACCGTATGAGAGGCAGTATCTAGGAGATACACACGGTAAAACATTCGACTTGCGTTAGCTCATCAATTGCTACACGTCATCGTCTGCAAGCTAAGATGGACACATCTGCACTGCCCAGTGAGGCGACACTTGTACTAACACCCGGTGGGCGGCTGTGAGACGAGGAGATGAGCTGCGGCTTCTGAGCGCGACTGTAACGCTGCGCCCTGGATCAAATAACACTGCACATTGCTGGTGACGCGCGTGTTTAGTAGTGACGCAACTGCTAGGATGCAGCTGAACGTCCATCTTTTGAGAGCGAGAAAATTTTCGCAGTCGGCAGGACTCGAACCTACGCTCCCAGAGGGAATCTGATTTCAAGTCAGACGCCTTAACCACTCGGCCACGACTGCCGGTGGCAGAAGCGACTCCCGACAAGTGGAACCGCCGTCTTTAGAAGCAATCTGATGGCAGAAAGCGGCGTGGCGTCACTCTTTTCTGTAGGGTTTCCATTAGCCGTTACGACAGTGTGTTAATTTTCGCCTGGCGGGGGTTTGAGCCCGGGACCCTTTGGTTGAAGGTCTAGCGCTCTACCGACTGAGCTGTCCGGTCCCTCGGCCGAGCGTTGTGGTGCATGCTACATGGTGTGCGAGTGATTCGCGTGTTGTAATTACTGGCTTATGGCTCCAATGGCGACTTCACCGACTTCCCACTGACGCACCGCTGACGCTAGTTTTGTGTCGTCTTAAAACGATGGACATACCTCCAAGCAGCTGCGAGATCTTAAGAAAAGAAACGCTGCACCACTGCCTTTGCCGCACTCGAATGATTGAATTGCGATTCTTAAAAAGAAATGAATGTTCGCTCTGTCCTACACTTTCGAGCACATCTGTGTACTCACGATCTCAGCGACGGCTTTCTGCAGTCCCAGCGTCAGTGCGAGGTGAACCGATGGCCACAGTAAGCAGCGGTCGTCGCGAAACTCAGTATTCTTAAACGGAAACTTTCGTCTTGTTGAGAATGGCGTCACTGGTTTGCACCCGCATTCGCCCACGCATGTCACATGTGTGCGAAAATTTTTGCTCCTCTTTACGCAAAATCGCACGCAGCCGGTAGGATTCGAACCTACGCTCCCAGAGGGAATCTGATTTCGAGTCAGACGCCTTAACCACTCGGCCACGACTGCTGGTAGCGCGGTGTTGTCCCGACACATGCAACTGCTACCGTTTAAAGCACTGTGGTGTCAGAAAACGGCGTAGCTTCATTATTTTCCGTAGCGTTTCCACCGCTACCAGACGAATCGCTACCAAAGTATTAAAATTTCCGCCCGGACAGGGACTTGAACCCTGGACCCTTAGGTTAAAAGCCTAATGCTCTACCGACTGAGCTATCCGGGCTCACACGACGCTGTGATACCTCTCACGATGCACAACTATACATTGACTCATGTCGTTTACTGTTGTGCAATCGCTGCATGGGGCCGTTACTAATAAAACGTCGCCTAAATGCTGTCTGCAGACTTATCGCACTAAGCTCGTAACACACTATCGAAGACTGCTGACACACGATGCAACAACAAATTGCAGGAGTCGTTGCGTCTCATACGTTGGAGCAGAGAATTTACATATTTTGTCGACACTCACTGGGCAATTGGAAAATTCGCAAGCATTTCGAATGCAATGTTTCCCACGTTTTCGCTCGTTTCACGGTTCCGTTGAAAACGTTCTTCACCACCTGACACAGAAAAAGGAACGCAGTCGGTAGGACTTTTTTGATTCTTTTGCTTCTAAGGGAGTTAGTTGTCTAGTGAGTTCCTCTTATGGCATGCACTAGACAACCAGAACAGCTACAGGAGAGAGTCATTTTTGTTGTCAGCGGTAGTTGCATTATCACCAACGCAGAGCCATTCCATTGGCGTCGCATCAAAACGAATACCTGCCGAAACCCGGGATCGAACCAGGGACCTTTAGATCTTCAGTCTAACGCTCTCCCAACTGAGCTATTTCGGCTGACATTGAACGTTCCTGTTTGCATGTGTTTGTTAACCTCTGCCTCGTTGCCAATTTCACAGTCACCTTCGTCTGATAAGACACAGGGACGCTGAAAGGCGAGCAGCCGATGCAGTGAAGTCCCACACACATTTCTTCTGCTTCCATCATCGTAACAAGCAAACATGTCGACTCGACTCGTGTAATATTCACTTCGCTGACTTCACGTGACGCCGCGCTGGCGCTAGAAAACCCGTGCTATATCGATGCCAGGGGCAACTCGTGTGCAGAGAACGAGACACAAGAAGGAGTGAGCCTCTCCACCGTATGAGAGGCAGTATCTAGGAGATACACACGGTAAAACATTCGACTTGCGTTAGCTCATCAATTGCTACACGTCATCGTCTGCAAGCTAAGATGGACACATCTGCACTGCCCAGTGAGGCGACACTTGTACTAACACCCGGTGGGCGGCTGTGAGACGAGGAGATGAGCTGCGGCTTCTGAGCGCGACTGTAACGCTGCGCCCTGGATCAAATAACACTGCACATTGCTGGTGACGCGCGTGTTTAGTAGTGACGCAACTGCTAGGATGCAGCTGAACGTCCATCTTTTGAGAGCGAGAAAATTTTCGCAGTCGGCAGGACTCGAACCTACGCTCCCAGAGGGAATCTGATTTCAAGTCAGACGCCTTAACCACTCGGCCACGACTGCCGGTGGCAGAAGCGACTCCCGACAAGTGGAACCGCCGTCTTTAGAAGCAATCTGATGGCAGAAAGCGGCGTGGCGTCACTCTTTTCTGTAGGGTTTCCATTAGCCGTTACGACAGTGTGTTAATTTTCGCCTGGCGGGGGTTTGAGCCCGGGACCCTTTGGTTGAAGGTCTAGCGCTCTACCGACTGAGCTGTCCGGTCCCTCGGCCGAGCGTTGTGGTGCATGCTACATGGTGTGCGAGTGATTCGCGTGTTGTAATTACTGGCTTATGGCTCCAATGGCGACTTCACCGACTTCCCACTGACGCACCGCTGACGCTAGTTTTGTGTCGTCTTAAAACGATGGACATACCTCCAAGCAGCTGCGAGATCTTAAGAAAAGAAACGCTGCACCACTGCCTTTGCCGCACTCGAATGATTGAATTGCGATTCTTAAAAAGAAATGAATGTTCGCTCTGTCCTACACTTTCGAGCACATCTGTGTACTCACGATCTCAGCGACGGCTTTCTGCAGTCCCAGCGTCAGTGCGAGGTGAACCGATGGCCACAGTAAGCAGCGGTCGTCGCGAAACTCAGTATTCTTAAACGGAAACTTTCGTCTTGTTGAGAATGGCGTCACTGGTTTGCACCCGCATTCGCCCACGCATGTCACATGTGTGCGAAAATTTTTGCTCCTCTTTACGCAAAATCGCACGCAGCCGGTAGGATTCGAACCTACGCTCCCAGAGGGAATCTGATTTCGAGTCAGACGCCTTAACCACTCGGCCACGACTGCTGGTAGCGCGGTGTTGTCCCGACACATGCAACTGCTACCGTTTAAAGCACTGTGGTGTCAGAAAACGGCGTAGCTTCATTATTTTCCGTAGCGTTTCCACCGCTACCAGACGAATCGCTACCAAAGTATTAAAATTTCCGCCCGGACAGGGACTTGAACCCTGGACCCTTAGGTTAAAAGCCTAATGCTCTACCGACTGAGCTATCCGGGCTCACACGACGCTGTGATACCTCTCACGATGCACAACTATACATTGACTCATGTCGTTTACTGTTGTGCAATCGCTGCATGGGGCCGTTACTAATAAAACGTCGCCTAAATGCTGTCTGCAGACTTATCGCACTAAGCTCGTAACACACTATCGAAGACTGCTGACACACGATGCAACAACAAATTGCAGGAGTCGTTGCGTCTCATACGTTGGAGCAGAGAATTTACATATTTTGTCGACACTCACTGGGCAATTGGAAAATTCGCAAGCATTTCGAATGCAATGTTTCCCACGTTTTCGCTCGTTTCACGGTTCCGTTGAAAACGTTCTTCACCACCTGACACAGAAAAAGGAACGCAGTCGGTAGGACTTTTTTGATTCTTTTGCTTCTAAGGGAGTTAGTTGTCTAGTGAGTTCCTCTTATGGCATGCACTAGACAACCAGAACAGCTACAGGAGAGAGTCATTTTTGTTGTCAGCGGTAGTTGCATTATCACCAACGCAGAGCCATTCCATTGGCGTCGCATCAAAACGAATACCTGCCGAAACCCGGGATCGAACCAGGGACCTTTAGATCTTCAGTCTAACGCTCTCCCAACTGAGCTATTTCGGCTGACATTGAACGTTCCTGTTTGCATGTGTTTGTTAACCTCTGCCTCGTTGCCAATTTCACAGTCACCTTCGTCTGATAAGACACAGGGACGCTGAAAGGCGAGCAGCCGATGCAGTGAAGTCCCACACACATTTCTTCTGCTTCCATCATCGTAACAAGCAAACATGTCGACTCGACTCGTGTAATATTCACTTCGCTGACTTCACGTGACGCCGCGCTGGCGCTAGAAAACCCGTGCTATATCGATGCCAGGGGCAACTCGTGTGCAGAGAACGAGACACAAGAAGGAGTGAGCCTCTCCACCGTATGAGAGGCAGTATCTAGGAGATACACACGGTAAAACATTCGACTTGCGTTAGCTCATCAATTGCTACACGTCATCGTCTGCAAGCTAAGATGGACACATCTGCACTGCCCAGTGAGGCGACACTTGTACTAACACCCGGTGGGCGGCTGTGAGACGAGGAGATGAGCTGCGGCTTCTGAGCGCGACTGTAACGCTGCGCCCTGGATCAAATAACACTGCACATTGCTGGTGACGCGCGTGTTTAGTAGTGACGCAACTGCTAGGATGCAGCTGAACGTCCATCTTTTGAGAGCGAGAAAATTTTCGCAGTCGGCAGGACTCGAACCTACGCTCCCAGAGGGAATCTGATTTCAAGTCAGACGCCTTAACCACTCGGCCACGACTGCCGGTGGCAGAAGCGACTCCCGACAAGTGGAACCGCCGTCTTTAGAAGCAATCTGATGGCAGAAAGCGGCGTGGCGTCACTCTTTTCTGTAGGGTTTCCATTAGCCGTTACGACAGTGTGTTAATTTTCGCCTGGCGGGGGTTTGAGCCCGGGACCCTTTGGTTGAAGGTCTAGCGCTCTACCGACTGAGCTGTCCGGTCCCTCGGCCGAGCGTTGTGGTGCATGCTACATGGTGTGCGAGTGATTCGCGTGTTGTAATTACTGGCTTATGGCTCCAATGGCGACTTCACCGACTTCCCACTGACGCACCGCTGACGCTAGTTTTGTGTCGTCTTAAAACGATGGACATACCTCCAAGCAGCTGCGAGATCTTAAGAAAAGAAACGCTGCACCACTGCCTTTGCCGCACTCGAATGATTGAATTGCGATTCTTAAAAAGAAATGAATGTTCGCTCTGTCCTACACTTTCGAGCACATCTGTGTACTCACGATCTCAGCGACGGCTTTCTGCAGTCCCAGCGTCAGTGCGAGGTGAACCGATGGCCACAGTAAGCAGCGGTCGTCGCGAAACTCAGTATTCTTAAACGGAAACTTTCGTCTTGTTGAGAATGGCGTCACTGGTTTGCACCCGCATTCGCCCACGCATGTCACATGTGTGCGAAAATTTTTGCTCCTCTTTACGCAAAATCGCACGCAGCCGGTAGGATTCGAACCTACGCTCCCAGAGGGAATCTGATTTCGAGTCAGACGCCTTAACCACTCGGCCACGACTGCTGGTAGCGCGGTGTTGTCCCGACACATGCAACTGCTACCGTTTAAAGCACTGTGGTGTCAGAAAACGGCGTAGCTTCATTATTTTCCGTAGCGTTTCCACCGCTACCAGACGAATCGCTACCAAAGTATTAAAATTTCCGCCCGGACAGGGACTTGAACCCTGGACCCTTAGGTTAAAAGCCTAATGCTCTACCGACTGAGCTATCCGGGCTCACACGACGCTGTGATACCTCTCACGATGCACAACTATACATTGACTCATGTCGTTTACTGTTGTGCAATCGCTGCATGGGGCCGTTACTAATAAAACGTCGCCTAAATGCTGTCTGCAGACTTATCGCACTAAGCTCGTAACACACTATCGAAGACTGCTGACACACGATGCAACAACAAATTGCAGGAGTCGTTGCGTCTCATACGTTGGAGCAGAGAATTTACATATTTTGTCGACACTCACTGGGCAATTGGAAAATTCGCAAGCATTTCGAATGCAATGTTTCCCACGTTTTCGCTCGTTTCACGGTTCCGTTGAAAACGTTCTTCACCACCTGACACAGAAAAAGGAACGCAGTCGGTAGGACTTTTTTGATTCTTTTGCTTCTAAGGGAGTTAGTTGTCTAGTGAGTTCCTCTTATGGCATGCACTAGACAACCAGAACAGCTACAGGAGAGAGTCATTTTTGTTGTCAGCGGTAGTTGCATTATCACCAACGCAGAGCCATTCCATTGGCGTCGCATCAAAACGAATACCTGCCGAAACCCGGGATCGAACCAGGGACCTTTAGATCTTCAGTCTAACGCTCTCCCAACTGAGCTATTTCGGCTGACATTGAACGTTCCTGTTTGCATGTGTTTGTTAACCTCTGCCTCGTTGCCAATTTCACAGTCACCTTCGTCTGATAAGACACAGGGACGCTGAAAGGCGAGCAGCCGATGCAGTGAAGTCCCACACACATTTCTTCTGCTTCCATCATCGTAACAAGCAAACATGTCGACTCGACTCGTGTAATATTCACTTCGCTGACTTCACGTGACGCCGCGCTGGCGCTAGAAAACCCGTGCTATATCGATGCCAGGGGCAACTCGTGTGCAGAGAACGAGACACAAGAAGGAGTGAGCCTCTCCACCGTATGAGAGGCAGTATCTAGGAGATACACACGGTAAAACATTCGACTTGCGTTAGCTCATCAATTGCTACACGTCATCGTCTGCAAGCTAAGATGGACACATCTGCACTGCCCAGTGAGGCGACACTTGTACTAACACCCGGTGGGCGGCTGTGAGACGAGGAGATGAGCTGCGGCTTCTGAGCGCGACTGTAACGCTGCGCCCTGGATCAAATAACACTGCACATTGCTGGTGACGCGCGTGTTTAGTAGTGACGCAACTGCTAGGATGCAGCTGAACGTCCATCTTTTGAGAGCGAGAAAATTTTCGCAGTCGGCAGGACTCGAACCTACGCTCCCAGAGGGAATCTGATTTCAAGTCAGACGCCTTAACCACTCGGCCACGACTGCCGGTGGCAGAAGCGACTCCCGACAAGTGGAACCGCCGTCTTTAGAAGCAATCTGATGGCAGAAAGCGGCGTGGCGTCACTCTTTTCTGTAGGGTTTCCATTAGCCGTTACGACAGTGTGTTAATTTTCGCCTGGCGGGGGTTTGAGCCCGGGACCCTTTGGTTGAAGGTCTAGCGCTCTACCGACTGAGCTGTCCGGTCCCTCGGCCGAGCGTTGTGGTGCATGCTACATGGTGTGCGAGTGATTCGCGTGTTGTAATTACTGGCTTATGGCTCCAATGGCGACTTCACCGACTTCCCACTGACGCACCGCTGACGCTAGTTTTGTGTCGTCTTAAAACGATGGACATACCTCCAAGCAGCTGCGAGATCTTAAGAAAAGAAACGCTGCACCACTGCCTTTGCCGCACTCGAATGATTGAATTGCGATTCTTAAAAAGAAATGAATGTTCGCTCTGTCCTACACTTTCGAGCACATCTGTGTACTCACGATCTCAGCGACGGCTTTCTGCAGTCCCAGCGTCAGTGCGAGGTGAACCGATGGCCACAGTAAGCAGCGGTCGTCGCGAAACTCAGTATTCTTAAACGGAAACTTTCGTCTTGTTGAGAATGGCGTCACTGGTTTGCACCCGCATTCGCCCACGCATGTCACATGTGTGCGAAAATTTTTGCTCCTCTTTACGCAAAATCGCACGCAGCCGGTAGGATTCGAACCTACGCTCCCAGAGGGAATCTGATTTCGAGTCAGACGCCTTAACCACTCGGCCACGACTGCTGGTAGCGCGGTGTTGTCCCGACACATGCAACTGCTACCGTTTAAAGCACTGTGGTGTCAGAAAACGGCGTAGCTTCATTATTTTCCGTAGCGTTTCCACCGCTACCAGACGAATCGCTACCAAAGTATTAAAATTTCCGCCCGGACAGGGACTTGAACCCTGGACCCTTAGGTTAAAAGCCTAATGCTCTACCGACTGAGCTATCCGGGCTCACACGACGCTGTGATACCTCTCACGATGCACAACTATACATTGACTCATGTCGTTTACTGTTGTGCAATCGCTGCATGGGGCCGTTACTAATAAAACGTCGCCTAAATGCTGTCTGCAGACTTATCGCACTAAGCTCGTAACACACTATCGAAGACTGCTGACACACGATGCAACAACAAATTGCAGGAGTCGTTGCGTCTCATACGTTGGAGCAGAGAATTTACATATTTTGTCGACACTCACTGGGCAATTGGAAAATTCGCAAGCATTTCGAATGCAATGTTTCCCACGTTTTCGCTCGTTTCACGGTTCCGTTGAAAACGTTCTTCACCACCTGACACAGAAAAAGGAACGCAGTCGGTAGGACTTTTTTGATTCTTTTGCTTCTAAGGGAGTTAGTTGTCTAGTGAGTTCCTCTTATGGCATGCACTAGACAACCAGAACAGCTACAGGAGAGAGTCATTTTTGTTGTCAGCGGTAGTTGCATTATCACCAACGCAGAGCCATTCCATTGGCGTCGCATCAAAACGAATACCTGCCGAAACCCGGGATCGAACCAGGGACCTTTAGATCTTCAGTCTAACGCTCTCCCAACTGAGCTATTTCGGCTGACATTGAACGTTCCTGTTTGCATGTGTTTGTTAACCTCTGCCTCGTTGCCAATTTCACAGTCACCTTCGTCTGATAAGACACAGGGACGCTGAAAGGCGAGCAGCCGATGCAGTGAAGTCCCACACACATTTCTTCTGCTTCCATCATCGTAACAAGCAAACATGTCGACTCGACTCGTGTAATATTCACTTCGCTGACTTCACGTGACGCCGCGCTGGCGCTAGAAAACCCGTGCTATATCGATGCCAGGGGCAACTCGTGTGCAGAGAACGAGACACAAGAAGGAGTGAGCCTCTCCACCGTATGAGAGGCAGTATCTAGGAGATACACACGGTAAAACATTCGACTTGCGTTAGCTCATCAATTGCTACACGTCATCGTCTGCAAGCTAAGATGGACACATCTGCACTGCCCAGTGAGGCGACACTTGTACTAACACCCGGTGGGCGGCTGTGAGACGAGGAGATGAGCTGCGGCTTCTGAGCGCGACTGTAACGCTGCGCCCTGGATCAAATAACACTGCACATTGCTGGTGACGCGCGTGTTTAGTAGTGACGCAACTGCTAGGATGCAGCTGAACGTCCATCTTTTGAGAGCGAGAAAATTTTCGCAGTCGGCAGGACTCGAACCTACGCTCCCAGAGGGAATCTGATTTCAAGTCAGACGCCTTAACCACTCGGCCACGACTGCCGGTGGCAGAAGCGACTCCCGACAAGTGGAACCGCCGTCTTTAGAAGCAATCTGATGGCAGAAAGCGGCGTGGCGTCACTCTTTTCTGTAGGGTTTCCATTAGCCGTTACGACAGTGTGTTAATTTTCGCCTGGCGGGGGTTTGAGCCCGGGACCCTTTGGTTGAAGGTCTAGCGCTCTACCGACTGAGCTGTCCGGTCCCTCGGCCGAGCGTTGTGGTGCATGCTACATGGTGTGCGAGTGATTCGCGTGTTGTAATTACTGGCTTATGGCTCCAATGGCGACTTCACCGACTTCCCACTGACGCACCGCTGACGCTAGTTTTGTGTCGTCTTAAAACGATGGACATACCTCCAAGCAGCTGCGAGATCTTAAGAAAAGAAACGCTGCACCACTGCCTTTGCCGCACTCGAATGATTGAATTGCGATTCTTAAAAAGAAATGAATGTTCGCTCTGTCCTACACTTTCGAGCACATCTGTGTACTCACGATCTCAGCGACGGCTTTCTGCAGTCCCAGCGTCAGTGCGAGGTGAACCGATGGCCACAGTAAGCAGCGGTCGTCGCGAAACTCAGTATTCTTAAACGGAAACTTTCGTCTTGTTGAGAATGGCGTCACTGGTTTGCACCCGCATTCGCCCACGCATGTCACATGTGTGCGAAAATTTTTGCTCCTCTTTACGCAAAATCGCACGCAGCCGGTAGGATTCGAACCTACGCTCCCAGAGGGAATCTGATTTCGAGTCAGACGCCTTAACCACTCGGCCACGACTGCTGGTAGCGCGGTGTTGTCCCGACACATGCAACTGCTACCGTTTAAAGCACTGTGGTGTCAGAAAACGGCGTAGCTTCATTATTTTCCGTAGCGTTTCCACCGCTACCAGACGAATCGCTACCAAAGTATTAAAATTTCCGCTCGGACAGGGACTTGAACCCTGGACCCTTAGGTTAAAAGCCTAATGCTCTACCGACTGAGCTATCCGGGCTCACACGACGCTGTGATACCTCTCACGATGCACAACTATACATTGACTCATGTCGTTTACTGTTGTGCAATCGCTGCATGGGGCCGTTACTAATAAAACGTCGCCTAAATGCTGTCTGCAGACTTATCGCACTAAGCTCGTAACACACTATCGAAGACTGCTGACACACGATGCAACAACAAATTGCAGGAGTCGTTGCGTCTCATACGTTGGAGCAGAGAATTTACATATTTTGTCGACACTCACTGGGCAATTGGAAAATTCGCAAGCATTTCGAATGCAATGTTTCCCACGTTTTCGCTCGTTTCACGGTTCCGTTGAAAACGTTCTTCACCACCTGACACAGAAAAAGGAACGCAGTCGGTAGGACTTTTTTGATTCTTTTGCTTCTAAGGGAGTTAGTTGTCTAGTGAGTTCCTCTTATGGCATGCACTAGACAACCAGAACAGCTACAGGAGAGAGTCATTTTTGTTGTCAGCGGTAGTTGCATTATCACCAACGCAGAGCCATTCCATTGGCGTCGCATCAAAACGAATACCTGCCGAAACCCGGGATCGAACCAGGGACCTTTAGATTTTCAGTCTAACGCTCTCCCAACTGAGCTATTTCGGCTGACATTGAACGTTCCTGTTTGCATGTGTTTGTTAACCTCTGCCTCGTTGCCAATTTCACAGTCACCTTCGTCTGATAAGACACAGGGACGCTGAAAGGCGAGCAGCCGATGCAGTGAAGTCCCACACACATTTCTTCTGCTTCCATCATCGTAACAAGCAAACATGTCGACTCGACTCGTGTAATATTCACTTCGCTGACTTCACGTGACGCCGCGCTGGCGCTAGAAAACCCGTGCTATATCGATGCCAGGGGCAACTCGTGTGCAGAGAACGAGACACAAGAAGGAGTGAGCCTCTCCACCGTATGAGAGGCAGTATCTAGGAGATACACACGGTAAAACATTCGACTTGCGTTAGCTCATCAATTGCTACACGTCATCGTCTGCAAGCTAAGATGGACACATCTGCACTGCCCAGTGAGGCGACACTTGTACTAACACCCGGTGGGCGGCTGTGAGACGAGGAGATGAGCTGCGGCTTCTGAGCGCGACTGTAACGCTGCGCCCTGGATCAAATAACACTGCACATTGCTGGTGACGCGCGTGTTTAGTAGTGACGCAACTGCTAGGATGCAGCTGAACGTCCATCTTTTGAGAGCGAGAAAATTTTCGCAGTCGGCAGGACTCGAACCTACGCTCCCAGAGGGAATCTGATTTCAAGTCAGACGCCTTAACCACTCGGCCACGACTGCCGGTGGCAGAAGCGACTCCCGACAAGTGGAACCGCCGTCTTTAGAAGCAATCTGATGGCAGAAAGCGGCGTGGCGTCACTCTTTTCTGTAGGGTTTCCATTAGCCGTTACGACAGTGTGTTAATTTTCGCCTGGCGGGGGTTTGAGCCCGGGACCCTTTGGTTGAAGGTCTAGCGCTCTACCGACTGAGCTGTCCGGTCCCTCGGCCGAGCGTTGTGGTGCATGCTACATGGTGTGCGAGTGATTCGCGTGTTGTAATTACTGGCTTATGGCTCCAATGGCGACTTCACCGACTTCCCACTGACGCACCGCTGACGCTAGTTTTGTGTCGTCTTAAAACGATGGACATACCTCCAAGCAGCTGCGAGATCTTAAGAAAAGAAACGCTGCACCACTGCCTTTGCCGCACTCGAATGATTGAATTGCGATTCTTAAAAAGAAATGAATGTTCGCTCTGTCCTACACTTTCGAGCACATCTGTGTACTCACGATCTCAGCGACGGCTTTCTGCAGTCCCAGCGTCAGTGCGAGGTGAACCGATGGCCACAGTAAGCAGCGGTCGTCGCGAAACTCAGTATTCTTAAACGGAAACTTTCGTCTTGTTGAGAATGGCGTCACTGGTTTGCACCCGCATTCGCCCACGCATGTCACATGTGTGCGAAAATTTTTGCTCCTCTTTACGCAAAATCGCACGCAGCCGGTAGGATTCGAACCTACGCTCCCAGAGGGAATCTGATTTCGAGTCAGACGCCTTAACCACTCGGCCACGACTGCTGGTAGCGCGGTGTTGTCCCGACACATGCAACTGCTACCGTTTAAAGCACTGTGGTGTCAGAAAACGGCGTAGCTTCATTATTTTCCGTAGCGTTTCCACCGCTACCAGACGAATCGCTACCAAAGTATTAAAATTTCCGCCCGGACAGGGACTTGAACCCTGGACCCTTAGGTTAAAAGCCTAATGCTCTACCGACTGAGCTATCCGGGCTCACACGACGCTGTGATACCTCTCACGATGCACAACTATACATTGACTCATGTCGTTTACTGTTGTGCAATCGCTGCATGGGGCCGTTACTAATAAAACGTCGCCTAAATGCTGTCTGCAGACTTATCGCACTAAGCTCGTAACACACTATCGAAGACTGCTGACACACGATGCAACAACAAATTGCAGGAGTCGTTGCGTCTCATACGTTGGAGCAGAGAATTTACATATTTTGTCGACACTCACTGGGCAATTGGAAAATTCGCAAGCATTTCGAATGCAATGTTTCCCACGTTTTCGCTCGTTTCACGGTTCCGTTGAAAACGTTCTTCACCACCTGACACAGAAAAAGGAACGCAGTCGGTAGGACTTTTTTGATTCTTTTGCTTCTAAGGGAGTTAGTTGTCTAGTGAGTTCCTCTTATGGCATGCACTAGACAACCAGAACAGCTACAGGAGAGAGTCATTTTTGTTGTCAGCGGTAGTTGCATTATCACCAACGCAGAGCCATTCCATTGGCGTCGCATCAAAACGAATACCTGCCGAAACCCGGGATCGAACCAGGGACCTTTAGATCTTCAGTCTAACGCTCTCCCAACTGAGCTATTTCGGCTGACATTGAACGTTCCTGTTTGCATGTGTTTGTTAACCTCTGCCTCGTTGCCAATTTCACAGTCACCTTCGTCTGATAAGACACAGGGACGCTGAAAGGCGAGCAGCCGATGCAGTGAAGTCCCACACACATTTCTTCTGCTTCCATCATCGTAACAAGCAAACATGTCGACTCGACTCGTGTAATATTCACTTCGCTGACTTCACGTGACGCCGCGCTGGCGCTAGAAAACCCGTGCTATATCGATGCCAGGGGCAACTCGTGTGCAGAGAACGAGACACAAGAAGGAGTGAGCCTCTCCACCGTATGAGAGGCAGTATCTAGGAGATACACACGGTAAAACATTCGACTTGCGTTAGCTCATCAATTGCTACACGTCATCGTCTGCAAGCTAAGATGGACACATCTGCACTGCCCAGTGAGGCGACACTTGTACTAACACCCGGTGGGCGGCTGTGAGACGAGGAGATGAGCTGCGGCTTCTGAGCGCGACTGTAACGCTGCGCCCTGGATCAAATAACACTGCACATTGCTGGTGACGCGCGTGTTTAGTAGTGACGCAACTGCTAGGATGCAGCTGAACGTCCATCTTTTGAGAGCGAGAAAATTTTCGCAGTCGGCAGGACTCGAACCTACGCTCCCAGAGGGAATCTGATTTCAAGTCAGACGCCTTAACCACTCGGCCACGACTGCCGGTGGCAGAAGCGACTCCCGACAAGTGGAACCGCCGTCTTTAGAAGCAATCTGATGGCAGAAAGCGGCGTGGCGTCACTCTTTTCTGTAGGGTTTCCATTAGCCGTTACGACAGTGTGTTAATTTTCGCCTGGCGGGGGTTTGAGCCCGGGACCCTTTGGTTGAAGGTCTAGCGCTCTACCGACTGAGCTGTCCGGTCCCTCGGCCGAGCGTTGTGGTGCATGCTACATGGTGTGCGAGTGATTCGCGTGTTGTAATTACTGGCTTATGGCTCCAATGGCGACTTCACCGACTTCCCACTGACGCACCGCTGACGCTAGTTTTGTGTCGTCTTAAAACGATGGACATACCTCCAAGCAGCTGCGAGATCTTAAGAAAAGAAACGCTGCACCACTGCCTTTGCCGCACTCGAATGATTGAATTGCGATTCTTAAAAAGAAATGAATGTTCGCTCTGTCCTACACTTTCGAGCACATCTGTGTACTCACGATCTCAGCGACGGCTTTCTGCAGTCCCAGCGTCAGTGCGAGGTGAACCGATGGCCACAGTAAGCAGCGGTCGTCGCGAAACTCAGTATTCTTAAACGGAAACTTTCGTCTTGTTGAGAATGGCGTCACTGGTTTGCACCCGCATTCGCCCACGCATGTCACATGTGTGCGAAAATTTTTGCTCCTCTTTACGCAAAATCGCACGCAGCCGGTAGGATTCGAACCTACGCTCCCAGAGGGAATCTGATTTCGAGTCAGACGCCTTAACCACTCGGCCACGACTGCTGGTAGCGCGGTGTTGTCCCGACACATGCAACTGCTACCGTTTAAAGCACTGTGGTGTCAGAAAACGGCGTAGCTTCATTATTTTCCGTAGCGTTTCCACCGCTACCAGACGAATCGCTACCAAAGTATTAAAATTTCCGCCCGGACAGGGACTTGAACCCTGGACCCTTAGGTTAAAAGCCTAATGCTCTACCGACTGAGCTATCCGGGCTCACACGACGCTGTGATACCTCTCACGATGCACAACTATACATTGACTCATGTCGTTTACTGTTGTGCAATCGCTGCATGGGGCCGTTACTAATAAAACGTCGCCTAAATGCTGTCTGCAGACTTATCGCACTAAGCTCGTAACACACTATCGAAGACTGCTGACACACGATGCAACAACAAATTGCAGGAGTCGTTGCGTCTCATACGTTGGAGCAGAGAATTTACATATTTTGTCGACACTCACTGGGCAATTGGAAAATTCGCAAGCATTTCGAATGCAATGTTTCCCACGTTTTCGCTCGTTTCACGGTTCCGTTGAAAACGTTCTTCACCACCTGACACAGAAAAAGGAACGCAGTCGGTAGGACTTTTTTGATTCTTTTGCTTCTAAGGGAGTTAGTTGTCTAGTGAGTTCCTCTTATGGCATGCACTAGACAACCAGAACAGCTACAGGAGAGAGTCATTTTTGTTGTCAGCGGTAGTTGCATTATCACCAACGCAGAGCCATTCCATTGGCGTCGCATCAAAACGAATACCTGCCGAAACCCGGGATCGAACCAGGGACCTTTAGATCTTCAGTCTAACGCTCTCCCAACTGAGCTATTTCGGCTGACATTGAACGTTCCTGTTTGCATGTGTTTGTTAACCTCTGCCTCGTTGCCAATTTCACAGTCACCTTCGTCTGATAAGACACAGGGACGCTGAAAGGCGAGCAGCCGATGCAGTGAAGTCCCACACACATTTCTTCTGCTTCCATCATCGTAACAAGCAAACATGTCGACTCGACTCGTGTAATATTCACTTCGCTGACTTCACGTGACGCCGCGCTGGCGCTAGAAAACCCGTGCTATATCGATGCCAGGGGCAACTCGTGTGCAGAGAACGAGACACAAGAAGGAGTGAGCCTCTCCACCGTATGAGAGGCAGTATCTAGGAGATACACACGGTAAAACATTCGACTTGCGTTAGCTCATCAATTGCTACACGTCATCGTCTGCAAGCTAAGATGGACACATCTGCACTGCCCAGTGAGGCGACACTTGTACTAACACCCGGTGGGCGGCTGTGAGACGAGGAGATGAGCTGCGGCTTCTGAGCGCGACTGTAACGCTGCGCCCTGGATCAAATAACACTGCACATTGCTGGTGACGCGCGTGTTTAGTAGTGACGCAACTGCTAGGATGCAGCTGAACGTCCATCTTTTGAGAGCGAGAAAATTTTCGCAGTCGGCAGGACTCGAACCTACGCTCCCAGAGGGAATCTGATTTCAAGTCAGACGCCTTAACCACTCGGCCACGACTGCCGGTGGCAGAAGCGACTCCCGACAAGTGGAACCGCCGTCTTTAGAAGCAATCTGATGGCAGAAAGCGGCGTGGCGTCACTCTTTTCTGTAGGGTTTCCATTAGCCGTTACGACAGTGTGTTAATTTTCGCCTGGCGGGGGTTTGAGCCCGGGACCCTTTGGTTGAAGGTCTAGCGCTCTACCGACTGAGCTGTCCGGTCCCTCGGCCGAGCGTTGTGGTGCATGCTACATGGTGTGCGAGTGATTCGCGTGTTGTAATTACTGGCTTATGGCTCCAATGGCGACTTCACCGACTTCCCACTGACGCACCGCTGACGCTAGTTTTGTGTCGTCTTAAAACGATGGACATACCTCCAAGCAGCTGCGAGATCTTAAGAAAAGAAACGCTGCACCACTGCCTTTGCCGCACTCGAATGATTGAATTGCGATTCTTAAAAAGAAATGAATGTTCGCTCTGTCCTACACTTTCGAGCACATCTGTGTACTCACGATCTCAGCGACGGCTTTCTGCAGTCCCAGCGTCAGTGCGAGGTGAACCGATGGCCACAGTAAGCAGCGGTCGTCGCGAAACTCAGTATTCTTAAACGGAAACTTTCGTCTTGTTGAGAATGGCGTCACTGGTTTGCACCCGCATTCGCCCACGCATGTCACATGTGTGCGAAAATTTTTGCTCCTCTTTACGCAAAATCGCACGCAGCCGGTAGGATTCGAACCTACGCTCCCAGAGGGAATCTGATTTCGAGTCAGACGCCTTAACCACTCGGCCACGACTGCTGGTAGCGCGGTGTTGTCCCGACACATGCAACTGCTACCGTTTAAAGCACTGTGGTGTCAGAAAACGGCGTAGCTTCATTATTTTCCGTAGCGTTTCCACCGCTACCAGACGAATCGCTACCAAAGTATTAAAATTTCCGCCCGGACAGGGACTTGAACCCTGGACCCTTAGGTTAAAAGCCTAATGCTCTACCGACTGAGCTATCCGGGCTCACACGACGCTGTGATACCTCTCACGATGCACAACTATACATTGACTCATGTCGTTTACTGTTGTGCAATCGCTGCATGGGGCCGTTACTAATAAAACGTCGCCTAAATGCTGTCTGCAGACTTATCGCACTAAGCTCGTAACACACTATCGAAGACTGCTGACACACGATGCAACAACAAATTGCAGGAGTCGTTGCGTCTCATACGTTGGAGCAGAGAATTTACATATTTTGTCGACACTCACTGGGCAATTGGAAAATTCGCAAGCATTTCGAATGCAATGTTTCCCACGTTTTCGCTCGTTTCACGGTTCCGTTGAAAACGTTCTTCACCACCTGACACAGAAAAAGGAACGCAGTCGGTAGGACTTTTTTGATTCTTTTGCTTCTAAGGGAGTTAGTTGTCTAGTGAGTTCCTCTTATGGCATGCACTAGACAACCAGAACAGCTACAGGAGAGAGTCATTTTTGTTGTCAGCGGTAGTTGCATTATCACCAACGCAGAGCCATTCCATTGGCGTCGCATCAAAACGAATACCTGCCGAAACCCGGGATCGAACCAGGGACCTTTAGATCTTCAGTCTAACGCTCTCCCAACTGAGCTATTTCGGCTGACATTGAACGTTCCTGTTTGCATGTGTTTGTTAACCTCTGCCTCGTTGCCAATTTCACAGTCACCTTCGTCTGATAAGACACAGGGACGCTGAAAGGCGAGCAGCCGATGCAGTGAAGTCCCACACACATTTCTTCTGCTTCCATCATCGTAACAAGCAAACATGTCGACTCGACTCGTGTAATATTCACTTCGCTGACTTCACGTGACGCCGCGCTGGCGCTAGAAAACCCGTGCTATATCGATGCCAGGGGCAACTCGTGTGCAGAGAACGAGACACAAGAAGGAGTGAGCCTCTCCACCGTATGAGAGGCAGTATCTAGGAGATACACACGGTAAAACATTCGACTTGCGTTAGCTCATCAATTGCTACACGTCATCGTCTGCAAGCTAAGATGGACACATCTGCACTGCCCAGTGAGGCGACACTTGTACTAACACCCGGTGGGCGGCTGTGAGACGAGGAGATGAGCTGCGGCTTCTGAGCGCGACTGTAACGCTGCGCCCTGGATCAAATAACACTGCACATTGCTGGTGACGCGCGTGTTTAGTAGTGACGCAACTGCTAGGATGCAGCTGAACGTCCATCTTTTGAGAGCGAGAAAATTTTCGCAGTCGGCAGGACTCGAACCTACGCTCCCAGAGGGAATCTGATTTCAAGTCAGACGCCTTAACCACTCGGCCACGACTGCCGGTGGCAGAAGCGACTCCCGACAAGTGGAACCGCCGTCTTTAGAAGCAATCTGATGGCAGAAAGCGGCGTGGCGTCACTCTTTTCTGTAGGGTTTCCATTAGCCGTTACGACAGTGTGTTAATTTTCGCCTGGCGGGGGTTTGAGCCCGGGACCCTTTGGTTGAAGGTCTAGCGCTCTACCGACTGAGCTGTCCGGTCCCTCGGCCCGAGCGTTGTGGTGCATGCTACATGGTGTGCGAGTGATTCGCGTGTTGTAATTACTGGCTTATGGCTCCAATGGCGACTTCACCGACTTCCCACTGACGCACCGCTGACGCTAGTTTTGTGTCGTCTTAAAACGATGGACATACCTCCAAGCAGCTGCGAGATCTTAAGAAAAGAAACGCTGCACCACTGCCTTTGCCGCACTCGAATGATTGAATTGCGATTCTTAAAAAGAAATGAATGTTCGCTCTGTCCTACACTTTCGAGCACATCTGTGTACTCACGATCTCAGCGACGGCTTTCTGCAGTCCCAGCGTCAGTGCGAGGTGAACCGATGGCCACAGTAAGCAGCGGTCGTCGCGAAACTCAGTATTCTTAAACGGAAACTTTCGTCTTGTTGAGAATGGCGTCACTGGTTTGCACCCGCATTCGCCCACGCATGTCACATGTGTGCGAAAATTTTTGCTCCTCTTTACGCAAAATCGCACGCAGCCGGTAGGATTCGAACCTACGCTCCCAGAGGGAATCTGATTTCGAGTCAGACGCCTTAACCACTCGGCCACGACTGCTGGTAGCGCGGTGTTGTCCCGACACATGCAACTGCTACCGTTTAAAGCACTGTGGTGTCAGAAAACGGCGTAGCTTCATTATTTTCCGTAGCGTTTCCACCGCTACCAGACGAATCGCTACCAAAGTATTAAAATTTTCCGCCGGACAGGGACTTGAACCCTGGACCCTTAGGTTAAAAGCCTAATGCTCTACCGACTGAGCTATCCGGGCTCACACGACGCTGTGATACCTCTCACGATGCACAACTATACATTGACTCATGTCGTTTACTGTTGTGCAATCGCTGCATGGGGCCGTTACTAATAAAACGTCGCCTAAATGCTGTCTGCAGACTTATCGCACTAAGCTCGTAACACACTATCGAAGACTGCTGACACACGATGCAACAACAAATTGCAGGAGTCGTTGCGTCTCATACGTTGGAGCAGAGAATTTACATATTTTGTCGACACTCACTGGGCAATTGGAAAATTCGCAAGCATTTCGAATGCAATGTTTCCCACGTTTTCGCTCGTTTCACGGTTCCGTTGAAAACGTTCTTCACCACCTGACACAGAAAAAGGAACGCAGTCGGTAGGACTTTTTTGATTCTTTTGCTTCTAAGGGAGTTAGTTGTCTAGTGAGTTCCTCTTATGGCATGCACTAGACAACCAGAACAGCTACAGGAGAGAGTCATTTTTGTTGTCAGCGGTAGTTGCATTATCACCAACGCAGAGCCATTCCATTGGCGTCGCATCAAAACGAATACCTGCCGAAACCCGGGATCGAACCAGGGACCTTTAGATCTTCAGTCTAACGCTCTCCCAACTGAGCTATTTCGGCTGACATTGAACGTTCCTGTTTGCATGTGTTTGTTAACCTCTGCCTCGTTGCCAATTTCACAGTCACCTTCGTCTGATAAGACACAGGGACGCTGAAAGGCGAGCAGCCGATGCAGTGAAGTCCCACACACATTTCTTCTGCTTCCATCATCGTAACAAGCAAACATGTCGACTCGACTCGTGTAATATTCACTTCGCTGACTTCACGTGACGCCGCGCTGGCGCTAGAAAACCCGTGCTATATCGATGCCAGGGGCAACTCGTGTGCAGAGAACGAGACACAAGAAGGAGTGAGCCTCTCCACCGTATGAGAGGCAGTATCTAGGAGATACACACGGTAAAACATTCGACTTGCGTTAGCTCATCAATTGCTACACGTCATCGTCTGCAAGCTAAGATGGACACATCTGCACTGCCCAGTGAGGCGACACTTGTACTAACACCCGGTGGGCGGCTGTGAGACGAGGAGATGAGCTGCGGCTTCTGAGCGCGACTGTAACGCTGCGCCCTGGATCAAATAACACTGCACATTGCTGGTGACGCGCGTGTTTAGTAGTGACGCAACTGCTAGGATGCAGCTGAACGTCCATCTTTTGAGAGCGAGAAAATTTCGCAGTCGGCAGGACTCGAACCTACGCTCCCAGAGGGAATCTGATTTCAAGTCAGACGCCTTAACCACTCGGCCACGACTGCCGGTGGCAGAAGCGACTCCCGACAAGTGGAACCGCCGTCTTTAGAAGCAATCTGATGGCAGAAAGCGGCGTGGCGTCACTCTTTTCTGTAGGGTTTCCATTAGCCGTTACGACAGTGTGTTAATTTTCGCCTGGCGGGGGTTTGAGCCCGGGACCCTTTGGTTGAAGGTCTAGCGCTCTACCGACTGAGCTGTCCGGTCCCTCGGCCGAGCGTTGTGGTGCATGCTACATGGTGTGCGAGTGATTCGCGTGTTGTAATTACTGGCTTATGGCTCCAATGGCGACTTCACCGACTTCCCACTGACGCACCGCTGACGCTAGTTTTGTGTCGTCTTAAAACGATGGACATACCTCCAAGCAGCTGCGAGATCTTAAGAAAAGAAACGCTGCACCACTGCCTTTGCCGCACTCGAATGATTGAATTGCGATTCTTAAAAAGAAATGAATGTTCGCTCTGTCCTACACTTTCGAGCACATCTGTGTACTCACGATCTCAGCGACGGCTTTCTGCAGTCCCAGCGTCAGTGCGAGGTGAACCGATGGCCACAGTAAGCAGCGGTCGTCGCGAAACTCAGTATTCTTAAACGGAAACTTTCGTCTTGTTGAGAATGGCGTCACTGGTTTGCACCCGCATTCGCCCACGCATGTCACATGTGTGCGAAAATTTTTGCTCCTCTTTACGCAAAATCGCACGCAGCCGGTAGGATTCGAACCTACGCTCCCAGAGGGAATCTGATTTCGAGTCAGACGCCTTAACCACTCGGCCACGACTGCTGGTAGCGCGGTGTTGTCCCGACACATGCAACTGCTACCGTTTTAAAGCACTGTGGTGTCAGAAAACGGCGTAGCTTCATTATTTTCCGTAGCGTTTCCACCGCTACCAGACGAATCGCTACCAAAGTATTAAAATTTCCGCCCGGACAGGGACTTGAACCCTGGACCCTTAGGTTAAAAGCCTAATGCTCTACCGACTGAGCTATCCGGGCTCACACGACGCTGTGATACCTCTCACGATGCACAACTATACATTGACTCATGTCGTTTACTGTTGTGCAATCGCTGCATGGGGCCGTTACTAATAAAACGTCGCCTAAATGCTGTCTGCAGACTTATCGCACTAAGCTCGTAACACACTATCGAAGACTGCTGACACACGATGCAACAACAAATTGCAGGAGTCGTTGCGTCTCATACGTTGGAGCAGAGAATTTACATATTTTGTCGACACTCACTGGGCAATTGGAAAATTCGCAAGCATTTCGAATGCAATGTTTCCCACGTTTTCGCTCGTTTCACGGTTCCGTTGAAAACGTTC
>NW_026048016.1:0-25032 GCF_023864345.2 Schistocerca serialis cubense
GTTGCGCAGGCGGCGTCCGTTTGCGGCGGGCAATTGTTGAGAAACGGCTGTGAATGTTGGCGGGCGAGAGGAGGAGGACGGCGCGCGATGTGGCCCGACGGCTGCGGGCCGATCGGGAAACGGCGGGAGGGCGACGGAAGGCGATGGGGCGGCGGAGGCGCGTTTGCACGGCCGTCATCGCCGCACGCCTCGGCTTGTGTGGCTGTGGCGCCGGCCGCGCTGGCCGGGCTGCCGCGGCGACGGTGTGGGAGTTTTGCCGAAGGTTTGGCCATTGTGGCGGGTCGTCGGCTGGGGCTGTGGGGGCGGCATTTGGGCGGGGGCGGCGATTCTCGGCGGGCCGACCCAGGCTGTAGCGCGCGGTAGCTGCAGTTTGGCCGTGGTTTGCGGCGCTGCCGTGGCGACTGGTTGGCGACTGTGGTGTGGCTGTGTGTAGCCCCATCCTCGGTGGTTTGAAAGGCGCGGGCGGTTGTGGCGCAGGTTTGGGGCTGCTCCGCACAGGCTGTCGGACGTTGGGCGGTAGCAAGCGCGGGAGGCGCGGCGCGGCGGCGCGCAGAGTGGCGGCCGCTCTCTCGGCCGTCCGCGCCCGCCCGCGACACTGGCTGGGCCTTGTGATTCTCTGCTCTGCTGCTGTGCTGTGCTTGCGTGCCTGCCGTCCCGCTCGCTCTCGCTGTGTGTTACGCGCGTCGTCGAAATGGCAGATCAGGCGGCTACGAACGAGACTGCTGCGGCACCCGCCGCCACCGGCACTACGAAGAAGGCCAAGTCTGCGTCGTCTGCGAAGAAGCCGCGCGCCAAGCCTGCGCACCCGCGCACCTCTGAGATGGTGACGGCCGCCATCAAGAGTCTGAAGGAGCGCGGCGGGTCGTCGCTGCAGGCGATCAAGAAGTACATAGCCGCGCACTACAAGCTGGACGCGGAGAAGCTGGCGCCGTTTATCAAGAAGTACCTCAAGTCGGCCGTCGTGGCGGGCGAGCTGGTGCAGACGAAGGGGAAGGGCGCGTCCGGCTCGTTCAAGCTTGCCGGCGCCGGCGGCGGGGGGGCGGCCGAGGGCGGCAAGGCTCGTGCTGGCGGTGCCAAGAAGAAGCGCGCCGCTCCGGCCAGCAAGGAGAAGAAGGGCGCCCGTGCGGCCGGCGCAAAGAAGGCTGGTGGCGTGAAGGCGGCGACCGGTCGGAAGGCGGGCGCCGCCAAGAAGGCGTCTGCGGCGTCGGCCGCTCCCGCGGGTGCGAAGAAGGCGGCTGCGGCCAAGCCGGCCAAGGCCAAGTCGCCGTCGAAGGCGAAGAAGGCCGCCAAGGTTCCGACGAAGAAGCCGAAGGCGCCGCGCCCGAAGAAGGCGACGACGCCGTCTAAGGCGAAGGCTTCGCCCAAGAAGAAGAAGTAGAGTAGAGGAGAAAGAGATGGGAATGGAAGGGTTTGGCGCTTGACTCCGTCGTCCCCACCCCCCGTCGTCGTCTAGTGGCGCGCAAGAGACGCGCGGCCCAAAACGGCCCTTCTCAGGGCCATCAAAGCACGTCGGGGAAGGTTTTGATTGTCGTGTTGCGTTTGGTGTGGGTGTCTGTCTGGCGTTTCTGTATGCCCGTGGGGATGCTGTTTGCGTGCCGTGGTGGTTGGATTGCGGGGGTCGGTGGCGGGTGTGGGCGGCGGTAGCGGTAAGCGGTGTTGTTGTTGTCGTGGTTGATTGTCGCCGTGTTTGTGGCGGCGGCCGACGGTTGGTTTTCTGTCGCGTTGTTTTGTTTGAATACGTTGGTTGGCTTGCCTGCGTTCGTTCTTCTCGGATGTCTGTCTTGTCGAGTCGTGTCTGGTCTTTGTTTTGTTTTGTTCCTTTGTGTGTGTGTGTGTGTGTGATGTTTTGCAACGGGGGGCACGTTGAGATGCGGAAGGAGTCGGCGGGGATTTCGGTGGCGTGTAGAGCGAGCGAGCGCGCCTGCCTGGCCGTTGGCCGTCGGAGTGGAGTGCGGGTTTTTTTTGTTTTCGAAACGAAAGCGGCGGCCGGCCAGCCACCCGTGCGGTGTGACGTCGGCCGTTGGGTATTGTGCGCTTTGAGCGCCGGGGAGGGATGATGTGTGATTGTTGCGCGCTGCTAGCAGGCAGGCAGAGTGAGCGGGTGTGGCGGACGGACGGGAAGTGGTGGTTTTTTGTTTTGTTTTTGGGTTGCGGGGCGAGAGGCAGGCGACCGACAAAGTTTGCTCGCGACGGAGAGATGTTAGTGGCCCTGAAAAGGGCCGTTTTTGTTTGTGCGGTGCGGTGCCGCGGCGCGGTTTAGGCGCGCTCGCCGCGGATGCGGCGCGCGAGCTGGATGTCCTTGGGCATGATGGTGACGCGCTTGGCGTGGATTGCGCACAGGTTGGTGTCTTCGAAGAGGCCGACGAGGTAGGCCTCGCTGGCCTCCTGCAGGGCCATGACTGCGGAGCTCTGGAAGCGCAGGTCGGTCTTGAAGTCCTGGGCGATCTCGCGCACTAGGCGCTGGAATGGCAGCTTGCGGATGAGCAGCTCTGTGCTCTTCTGGTAGCGCCTGATTTCTCGCAGGGCGACGGTGCCCGGCCTGTAGCGGTGGGGCTTCTTGACGCCTCCGGTGGCGGGCGCGCTCTTCCTCGCCGCCTTGGTGGCGAGCTGTTTGCGCGGCGCCTTTCCGCCGGTGGACTTGCGGGCCGTTTGCTTTGTGCGGGCCATGGCGGTAGCGGTAGCGGTAGCGGAGCGGCGTGCGTGGAGGTTAGGTGCGGCGCGGCGTCCGGTGCTGCCTTGACAACGGGCCCGCGCGCCTCCGTGCTGCGCTTATATGCCCTCGGTTGCGCGTGGTGGGGGGAGGGCGGGCCAGAGTCTATATAGGGGGGCGGCGGGCGCGCTGGGCGCAGACCGTAGCCGACTCGCCAGCCGCTGCAGCTGCTGTTTGTGCACGTTTTGCTTTGCCCGAGGAAGGAAGGATGACAGGCCGCGGCAAGGGAGGAAAGGGGCTCGGCAAGGGTGGCGCCAAGCGGCACCGCAAGGTGTTGCGCGACAACATCCAGGGCATCACGAAGCCCGCCATCCGCCGCCTGGCTCGCAGGGGCGGCGTGAAGCGCATCTCTGGTCTGATCTACGAGGAGACCCGCGGGGTGCTGAAGGTGTTCCTGGAGAACGTGATCCGCGACGCGGTGACGTACACTGAGCACGCCAAGCGCAAGACTGTGACGGCCATGGACGTGGTGTACGCCCTGAAGAGGCAGGGGCGCACCCTGTACGGTTTCGGCGGTTAGGCTGCGTCGCAGCGGGCGCTGGCCTTCCCGCGGCCGTGCTTGTGGGTGGGAGAGACTAGAAAACGGCCCTTTTCAGGGCCACCACACTGTTCGGAAGTTGAAAAGTGCGAAAGAGTCTGTGTTGTTGTTGCTGCGTGTGTGCGCTGTGTTGTTTGTTTGTTTGTTTCTTTCTTTCTTTCTTTCCGTTTGAGCGACGTGATGTGACTGGGAGGGGAGAAGGAAAGGAAACGTGTCATGTGGCTGGCTGTGTGTGGAGCTGCTTCGTTTGTGTGTCTTTGTATCGATCGCGACGGAGATGGCGGGCTGTGTGTTGTTGTGCGAGAGGCGGTGATTATTTGCTTGCGTGGTTTGTCTCTGTGTGTTTGTTTGCGGCGGCGTTGGGGTTTCCGAGGCAAGGCGTGTGGGCATAGGCGGCCGGATCAGCTGTTTCGTTCGTGTCGACGGCCGTTGCGCGCGGGAGTGGAGGGCGGTGTGTCGACACGCCTCCCTTTAACAATGGTCATTATTGCTGCCGTTGTCGGTTTGGAAGGCGACTGCGACCGTGCAAAATGTGTGTGTGTTGGGCCACACGGGCTGTGTGGACGACAAGATGGCGGACGTGCGCCGGCGGCGGCTGTGCTGTGACAGTGCAAAGTTAAAACAAAACAAGGTGCGGCGAGGACGACTGAAATTTTGCTTTGGACGTAGGTGTGTGTGGTGGCCCTGAAAAGGGCCGATTGTTGTGGGCCGAGCCGAGCCGGCAAAGCGCGTTGCGTGCAGGGGAGCACGCGGCGCTGCGATTGCCTGGCCTCCTTTAGGCCTTCTTCTCGGTCTTCTTTGGCAGCAGGACGGCCTGGATGTTGGGCAGGACACCACCCTGTGCGATGGTGACGCCCGACAGGAGCTTGTTGAGCTCCTCGTCGTTGCGGATGGCAAGCTGCAGGTGGCGCGGGATGATGCGCGTCTTCTTGTTGTCGCGGGCCGCGTTTCCGGCCAGCTCGAGCACCTCAGCCGCGAGGTACTCCATGACGGCGGCGAGGTAGACGGGCGCCCCGGCGCCGACGCGCTCTGCGTAGTTTCCCTTGCGCAGGAGGCGGTGGATTCTGCCGACCGGGAACTGGAGCCCAGCCCTGCTTGAGCGGGACTTTGACTTGCCCTTGACTTTGCCTCCCTTTCCGCGTCCGGACATGGCGATGGGCTAGCGACGGTGCACACGAAACGGAAACGAAAACGACCGGTGCGAGCGGCAGCGAGTCGAGCAGCGGAGTGCGTGCCGGCGCAGCCGGGGTGGGGGTGCTTTATGGGCTCGGGTGCGGCGGCCGGTTGCGCGCGCGCCCCATTGGTCGGCGGCCGCAACAGGGCGAGCTGGTAAAGGTGCGGCGGCGGCTGGCGGCGGGTGCCACTGTGTGGGGAGACGCTGACTAGAGCGGAGCGCTTGCTACTGGTGTTGCTGCTGCCGTACGTTGGTTCGAGATGCCGCCCAAGACTAGCGGGAAGGCCGCCAAGAAGGCTGGCAAGGCGCAGAAGAACATTTCGAAGGGCGACAAGAAGAAGAAGCGCAAGAGGAAGGAGAGCTATGCCATCTACATCTACAAGGTGCTGAAGCAGGTGCACCCTGACACGGGCATCTCGTCGAAGGCGATGAGCATCATGAACAGCTTCGTGAACGACATTTTCGAGCGCATTGCGGCCGAGGCTTCTCGCCTGGCGCACTACAACAAGCGCTCGACCATCACGTCCCGCGAGATCCAGACCGCTGTGCGGCTGTTGCTGCCTGGCGAGCTGGCCAAGCACGCCGTGAGCGAGGGCACGAAGGCGGTGACCAAGTACACGAGCTCCAAGTAAGGAGGTGGCTCTGGAATGGAAGGAAGGATGGAGAAGGCTCCTCCGTTGCGAGAGCGGCAAAACGGCCCTTTTCAGGGCCACCAACTTGCCTTTTGCGGGAAGGGCGGAATTGTTGTTGTTTGTGTGGACGGCTGTGATGTGTGTGTGTGCATTTTGATTGTGGGTGGGGGGGGCGCGTCAAAGCGTGTTGCGCGGGGTACGGCCACGAGGTTGGTCGCCGTGGCGTGGAATGGTGGCACGCCTCGTTGGCGTGGTTTTTGACCCATTGGTGTTGTTGGTGTGTGTGTGTGTGTGAGACCCGTCTGCGAGGGGGGGACAGTGTGATCGGCGACTTTTGTGTCACCGTAACGACGGCCGTTTGCGGGTTTGTTTTTTTGCACATCATACATGGCGAGGGTGAAATGTGAAATGTTTTTGTTTGGTTTTTTTTGCCGCCCACTATTCCCTTTGCTGTACGCCGAGTTTGACAATGGTGCGACGTAACTGCAGCGTGGAGGTGTGTGAGTGACGTTGAAATGAACGTGCCATTAAGACGCATTGTTGTTGTATTGTACTGTACGTGTACGGCGACACGCACGATGATGTACCATTCGACTCTGATGTTTGATAGCCGTGTCTGACTGATTGCGTACGACGCACGCACACCGATGTCGTCATTCAAGATGCACGCTAGACGACGACGGCGGCGGCGGCGGTCGTTTGTTTGGCGAATGTCTGTACACGTGTTTGTCTGTGTCCATCCGGTATGTATTTGTTTGTTTGAAAGTGTTTTGTGTGTCGGTGACGTGGTCCGATCCGTCGCCCCCTGAGTAACTGTCGATCGGCGCGATAGACCGGCGTCACGCAACTGAACCGAAGTCTTGGGCACACCCGTCATACTGTTGTACACCGTCGCGCTGAGAACGGTAACGAAAGGTTGACTTTGATCGGTCGAATGTCTGGGCAGAACGTGAGGAATGAGGCGAGAGTGCAAGGAGGGGGGGGGGCAAAAGAGAGAGGAAGGGAAAAAGGGGAGAAACGCATTCGTAGAGCAACGGAACGTTCCCGTGTCGGAGGCGTATTGGAGCCGCACTGAAATGCGTTTAACGGCGGCGCGGCTGCAAGTGTCTGCCGTGGTGAACGTTACCTTTGACGGCTGCATTGGGCTTTGCCTTTGCTTTTGCTTTTGCTTTCGCTTTCGCGTTCGCTTTCGCTTTCCCGGATGTACGTAACGTTTGTTGATATGGTTCTGAGGAAGAGTGTATGACAGTGCCGTGCCGTCCATGTTCGTGTGCCCTCCCATTGTGTGTATGCTATTGTCTGTGTACTTGAATGATGTATGTAGGTGTTAGTGGACATGTTTTACCAGTGGGGGGAAATGGATCGTCGATAGTTGCCGTCACTCTGTCACGGTCGAGATGACGCACCCTCCGTACAGAAAGGTGTCGAGAAAGTGAGTGAGTGTGTGCGTCCGTGAATTGGCAGTGTTTGGAGGTGGGCGTGCCCTGGATGTGGCCCGGAAAAGGCTGTTCGTTAGGCGGTAGTGTTGTGTGGACAGGGGAGGGGCATGCGTAACGCTGCTGGCATGGCATTTCGGGAGATGGGAGGGGGCAAACGAGGAAACGAGGAGCGGCGGCCAAAGACGGGACGGGGAGGGGCGCGGTGTGGGTGGCTTGCGCCTGTGCTCGGCGTTGTGGTTTGTGCAAAAGAGGAGGAGAAAAACAATGTGAGTTGCCAGGGAGGGGAGCGGTGTTGTGTTGTGGTTGTCGTGGTGTAGCCGCAGACGCGGCTGTCAGTGAACGTGGCGAGACGGACGGATGCGCGGAGGGGCGGGGGCGGCGCATTTCGCCGGTGCCGTGCCGTGCCGTGCCGTGCCGTGCCGTGCCGTGCCGTGCCATGCCTGAAAGCCGCGTGGTCGCTGTGTTGTTGGTGGCGTGGGGGCGAGGAGAGTACCGTACGGGTGTGCTTGTGCGCCGGAAATGGCACACTGCGCCCGCCCGTCTTGGAGGCTGATGGCTGTGGTGTGGAAATGGGGCGCGGTGATGTTGAAGCAGTTGAAGAACAGAAAAGAAACCAAGAAAACGGAAGGCGTGATGCGGCGGTGGTGGTGAGAGCGGGAAAAACAAAACAAAAAAAAAAAAAAACAACAAAAAAAAAGAAGGAAAAACAACAAGAAACAAAAAAGAAAACAAAAAGTCTATCAATATTAAAATGTAAATGGAAATGGAAATGGACCCAGGTATAACCTCCCTGCACAAATAGCAGAGAGTCCGATGATAATAAAAATGTGCCAGAATGTTAACGTCCCTACAAAACAAACCCAACGGTAATATTAATGAAAGAGTGAACCGTATGTAACATTGCAACAGACATAATGAAACCTGATAAATTGTATAAGGGCAGCAGCGTTGACCTTTGGCCCTGTATTCAGAATAAAAAGAGCCAAAGATCGTTACCCCAATGAAAAAGACACTGAAACACGTATGTAACATAGTAGCGATGGCGAGACGTTGTAGCATCTGTGACCAGAGAGTTTGCGCTGGACTGCGCGAGTGTTGCGAGCGGTTCTCAGTCAGTCAGTCTGTCTGTCAGTAGTCGTTGCGAGTCCGTAGCTCTGTGTAGTTGAGGGCTGTACTCTGTCAGTAGTCGTCGCGTGCAGTACGCTAATAGTCGTCATGCAGAGCGGTCGGTCAGTAGTAGCAGCCGAGTGCGGTTGTGTGATGTAGGTGGTCGGCAACACTGGTCAAGATGGTGAATAAGGTATACTGTTAATTAATATAATCATTAGATAATGAAAAAGTGTAATTATTCTCCAACAAGTTCCCCAATAATAATTTTTATTTCAAAAGCATTTTTCAAACATTTAATTTGTTATTGAACTAAAGAGTTCGTTGCACTTCACATTTCATTCCACTGCTTTGAAGAAAAATGTCACTAAAATCACAAAAAAAGAGAATATTATTATTTGCAAATGCAGTTCCTCCAAGCGCTGCGCAACAACCAGAGCAGAAATGTGACATCCATTTATTCGGAGGTAAGACTTTAATTCTGATTGTTTTGCACAGGGCCAAAGACCGATATTTCGGTTTAATTGAAGTTTCTTGTCACTGAACGGACGTTTGTAAATGTTGTGTGAAGACTTTATATTTGAGTCAGATTGCGAATTTCACATTTTTGTTGCCATTTTCAATACCTCTCATTGTGGGCGAGGTTACAATTAGCGCAATGTCCATTAGCATCCGTAAATAACATTGTCCATTATTTTAAATTTTGCTGGGAGGTTACAACACACACACACAAAAAAAAAAAAAAACAAAAAATTGCATTTATATCCGCTCCTCAATTGTAGATACCCCTTACACAGCTGTGTGCAATGAATGAGTGCTGGCTGGTAATTAATTGCACTCCTTGGAGGGAAATGCCATAGGAAGTAGTCTTTAAAAAGTGAATGTTTTTCGTTAAGAGACAAAAGTTACTTTAGAAAAAAAGTAATAGTGGGGCTTTTGTTGTTGAACAAAAGAAGTACAATGAACATACGTTATCAGATTTGCGCAATGCAGCGTCACACCACCTTTTGATTATAACACAATATACTATACATCGTCCCGAACCGTGACCAGAGTCGCGAGACGAGCAGAGCACGCCGCCGACGCCCGCTCAGTACAACCGTCGACCCGCTACTACTGTCGACCGACTACTACCTCTCCCGACTCGCGCTACAATATATATAACAACTGTTCCTGGCGACCCGGTGCGTGCCACTACTGTCGTCTGGCGCGGTCCAAGCGCCGACTAGCAGCGATAAAGAACTCTCTGGTCAGACAGAGATGCTGTCATGCCTCGCCATCGCTCTGGTAATGAATACATACGTGTTGCAGCGTGCGTACCACCGGAACACGCAGTGGCGGAGCCAAAGACTGTGTTGTCGAGGTCGAGTGCGAGTGGGAAGAGAGGCAGCGTCGGCACGGAGATGCAAGCGAGCGCGAGACGCACGGGGGCTGCGGCGTGGCGCGTTTGCGGTCGGCGCCTTTGGTGGCAACGGCCGGGACAAGCAGCGGTGTATGGTGTGGTGCGGGGCGGACAGGGGCGGCGGTGGACGGGGAGGAGGCGGCGCGACGACGGCATGGGGGCGAAAACGGGACGGGGGACGGCGGATGTTGAGAGGCGTCACGCGCGGACAGGACACAGACACAGAGACACACAGATTGGAAAGGGAGGGTGCGCGGTAGTAGTTGGGAATGTGCGTACCGTGCGGGATGGGAGTGGGCGAGGAACACGGTCGTGGCCCCTGTTTTGGGTGCGTGTGATGACGTCGGTGTGTTGTGGGAAGGGAAGGTGCTGTGGCGGCGGCGCGTAATGGGCGTAGGCCGAAAAGAGAAAGGAACGTGGGCAGTGTGTTGGCACGCGTCGGTTCGACTGCGACGTTGATGGGCAGGGCAGGGCAAGGTTAATGGTGGTAGGAGTAGGCGTGTGGGCGCAAAAAATCTGCCGCTGCAGGCGGTGCCGTAACCGCCATGGCGGGAAGGAGAGAAAGAAAGAAAGAAAGAAACAAAAAAAAAAAAAAAGAAAAGGAGGGGGGGGTGGGCGAAAGTGGAGAGGCGGTGGTGTGAGAAGGGCGGGGGCGGAAGGAAGGCAGGAAGGACAAGAGGCGAGGCGACGGCTTGCTTTGTGTATCGGTCGGTCTCTGGCTATGCTTCGTTTTCTGCAGCAGGGTCGGTGCGCGGCGTGGCTCGCGGCAGTGGGAACGCCTGGTGGCTGGACGGCCAGCAATGCGGTTGGATGGGCGGCCACAGCACCGCACCTGTGCCCGAGGAGGAGACGCTGGCGGCGGGCCCTGAGGTGAGGCCGGCTCGGCTGGGGCTGTGGATGTGTAGGTGTGCGCCGCTGCTGCAACAACGAGTAAAACGCGAGAAGGAGGGATGGCGGTAGAGAGAGAAAAAAAAAAAAGGTCGTGTTGTGTTGATGCGCAGGCAGACGCGTACAGAGGGACGAGCCCGGTCTGCAGCAGGGTGTGGCCGTGCCGAGTGCAGAGCAGCGGCGGCTCGGTTCGGTTCGGCCCGGCCCGGCGGGCCGCGCTGTTGTCGCGGACGTGAGCGCCCCCTGGCGGGTGGCCGGAGGCGGCGCGGCGTGTTGGACGTGTGGCTGGTGGCAGTGCACAATTTGCGAGTGGCTGGCGGTGTGGTGTGGCGGTTGGCGCGTCGGGCGGCGGAGAGGTATGTGTTGCGGGCGCCCTTTGCTGCGCTGCGTCGTTGCGTGTGCCGTACAGGGCGGGCGCTTGTCGACTGTGTGGGCGGTGTGGCGAATTGGCGTGAAACGGCTGCCGAGAGGTGTGTGGTAGCGAGCCGGTCGGTGGTGTCGGTGCGAAGGGGAATGTGCGTGCGTTTGGCGGTTTCGGTGTGCTTTTTGCGGCGTGAGAGTGGGAATTAGTGGGGCCGGCTGTTGTGTTGGTTCCTTGTGTCTTGTGTCGCGTAGCTTGATGGCAACGTGGAAGGACGCCGGTTTCGTTTCGAGCCTTGCGTGTGGTTGTCGACGTTGACTGGTTGGCGTGTGCCGATGCACGTGCATGTGTGGGTCGCGAGTGCGTTTTTGGCTGGCTGTGTGTGTGTGTGTGTGTGTTGTTTTGGGGGGGAAGGGGGAGGCGGTGGTGAAAGTGCAGTCGTTGCCACGGGCGTCGTCGGGTGGGGCTGGGGCTGTGCGTCGTGGCGGAAAGGTGGTAGGTTGCGGGAAGCGAGCCCGTCGTTGACGGTGTCGCGTGAGTTGTGAATCGAGTGGGGCGCGGGGCGCGGGACAGGAGCAGCGTGCCGCTGCGTCGTGGTCGTCAGCAGAGGCTGTGCGTGTGCTTGTCCTTTTTGTGGGCGGTTCGTGCGAGGCGTTTTTGTTTTGTGTTGCCCTAGTTGTTAGTTTATTGTGTTTGTGTTTGTTATTTTGAGACGACGACTGGTTGGTGGCGTGCGCGCGAAGTGGCGGTGTGCGCTTCCCGTGTCGTTTGATTTTTTTGTTTTTGTGTGTTTTTTTTTGTTTTTTGCACTGGGCCCCGGTGGGTGGGTGCGTGTGTGTCGATTGCCGGCTGGCGAAAGGTGCGCCATCGGCGGGGTGGGTCGCCGGCACAAGTAGAGGCGGCGGCGTTGTTGCTGTTGTTGTGTGGTGTTTGTTTTGTTCGGCTGTGTCGGCGAGCTGTGTTGCGGTGCGTGTGAATGGTGGTGCAAAAGTGCTGGCGTTGGGGCTGCGACTGCGACGGCGGCGAGCCGCGGGCGCGCCATTGATAGTGATGTTGTGAACAGCGGCTGTGTACGGTAGTGGTGTTGTTGTAGCACGACGTGCATCCGGGCCGGCGCGGAAAGCGCAGTTGCGGGCGGTTGCCCTTCGGTGCCAGCCATGTCGCGTGAGCGGCGGGTTGCTCTGGTGTCGACACGTGGTGCTCTGGGTTGTTGTGTGGTGCCCTTTGGCCGGTGGGGGTGGTTCGCGTGTGTCTCGTTCGCGCTCGGTGTCTGGTCGTGGTCGTGCTGCTCCCCCGTCTGTCGGCGGTTTCCGACGTCGTCTGTACGTTTTTTTTGTTCGTTTGCGGCGTGCCTGCCGACGTCCGTCCCGTCGCGACCTTTCAACCGAAAGTGTGGCGCCCGAAGGTGAACGAACGTAACCCTGACCTCGGCGCTTTACGCTGAGCCGAGCGAACCGAACCGAACCGAACCTAACCTGTGGTGTGGCGAGGTGAGCTCAGCCTGTGAGCCCCTAACGTCTACGTAAGGTAAGCTGTCCGGCTCACGCCTCACGTTTGAACGCTTTTCTAACCTACGTTTGACGCTTCTTAACCTAGCACCGACCCCTTAACCTAACGTGTAACCTAACCTAACCTAACCTCTGACGCCTGACGTGTTTGAATGCTTAACCTAAGTTTGACGCTTAACCTAACCCAAGTCCCCTTAACCTAACCCACGTCCACCTAACCTAACCTAACGTAGACGTGTAAACGTAATGTGTAACGCGTAACGTGTAAGGTCGGCTGTCGTGTGTGCTTGACGGCAGATTGGGTTGGTCTGTAGATTCGGATTGCGGTTTGCCTCGGTCGAGGGGTTGGGTCGGAAGCGGCGAGGGGCGGCGGCGCCTGTTGCGCAGGCGGCGTCCGTTTGCGGCGGGCAATTGTTGAGAAACGGCTGTGAATGTTGGCGGGCGAGAGGAGGAGGACGGCGCGCGATGTGGCCCGACGGCTGCGGGCCGATCGGGAAACGGCGGGAGGGCGACGGAAGGCGATGGGGCGGCGGAGGCGCGTTTGCACGGCCGTCATCGCCGCACGCCTCGGCTTGTGTGGCTGTGGCGCCGGCCGCGCTGGCCGGGCTGCCGCGGCGACGGTGTGGGAGTTTTGCCGAAGGTTTGGCCATTGTGGCGGGTCGTCGGCTGGGGCTGTGGGGGCGGCATTTGGGCGGGGGCGGCGATTCTCGGCGGGCCGACCCAGGCTGTAGCGCGCGGTAGCTGCAGTTTGGCCGTGGTTTGCGGCGCTGCCGTGGCGACTGGTTGGCGACTGTGGTGTGGCTGTGTGTAGCCCCATCCTCGGTGGTTTGAAAGGCGCGGGCGGTTGTGGCGCAGGTTTGGGGCTGCTCCGCACAGGCTGTCGGACGTTGGGCGGTAGCAAGCGCGGGAGGCGCGGCGCGGCGGCGCGCAGAGTGGCGGCCGCTCTCTCGGCCGTCCGCGCCCGCCCGCGACACTGGCTGGGCCTTGTGATTCTCTGCTCTGCTGCTGTGCTGTGCTTGCGTGCCTGCCGTCCCGCTCGCTCTCGCTGTGTGTTACGCGCGTCGTCGAAATGGCAGATCAGGCGGCTACGAACGAGACTGCTGCGGCACCCGCCGCCACCGGCACTACGAAGAAGGCCAAGTCTGCGTCGTCTGCGAAGAAGCCGCGCGCCAAGCCTGCGCACCCGCGCACCTCTGAGATGGTGACGGCCGCCATCAAGAGTCTGAAGGAGCGCGGCGGGTCGTCGCTGCAGGCGATCAAGAAGTACATAGCCGCGCACTACAAGCTGGACGCGGAGAAGCTGGCGCCGTTTATCAAGAAGTACCTCAAGTCGGCCGTCGTGGCGGGCGAGCTGGTGCAGACGAAGGGGAAGGGCGCGTCCGGCTCGTTCAAGCTTGCCGGCGCCGGCGGCGGGGGGGCGGCCGAGGGCGGCAAGGCTCGTGCTGGCGGTGCCAAGAAGAAGCGCGCCGCTCCGGCCAGCAAGGAGAAGAAGGGCGCCCGTGCGGCCGGCGCAAAGAAGGCTGGTGGCGCGAAGGCGGCGACCGGTCGGAAGGCGGGCGCCGCCAAGAAGGCGTCTGCGGCGTCGGCCGCTCCCGCGGGTGCGAAGAAGGCGGCTGCGGCCAAGCCGGCCAAGGCCAAGTCGCCGTCGAAGGCGAAGAAGGCCGCCAAGGTTCCGACGAAGAAGCCGAAGGCGCCGCGCCCGAAGAAGGCGACGACGCCGTCTAAGGCGAAGGCTTCGCCCAAGAAGAAGAAGTAGAGTAGAGGAGAAAGAGATGGGAATGGAAGGGTTTGGCGCTTGACTCCGTCGTCCCCACCCCCCGTCGTCGTCTAGTGGCGCGCAAGAGACGCGCGGCCCAAAACGGCCCTTCTCAGGGCCATCAAAGCACGTCGGGGAAGGTTTTGATTGTCGTGTTGCGTTTGGTGTGGGTGTCTGTCTGGCGTTTCTGTATGCCCGTGGGGATGCTGTTTGCGTGCCGTGGTGGTTGGATTGCGGGGGTCGGTGGCGGGTGTGGGCGGCGGTAGCGGTAAGCGGTGTTGTTGTTGTCGTGGTTGATTGTCGCCGTGTTTGTGGCGGCGGCCGACGGTTGGTTTTCTGTCGCGTTGTTTTGTTTGAATACGTTGGTTGGCTTGCCTGCGTTCGTTCTTCTCGGATGTCTGTCTTGTCGAGTCGTGTCTGGTCTTTGTTTTGTTTTGTTCCTTTGTGTGTGTGTGTGTGTGTGATGTTTTGCAACGGGGGGCACGTTGAGATGCGGAAGGAGTCGGCGGGGATTTCGGTGGCGTGTAGAGCGAGCGAGCGCGCCTGCCTGGCCGTTGGCCGTCGGAGTGGAGTGCGGGTTTTTTTTGTTTTCGAAACGAAAGCGGCGGCCGGCCAGCCACCCGTGCGGTGTGACGTCGGCCGTTGGGTATTGTGCGCTTTGAGCGCCGGGGAGGGATGATGTGTGATTGTTGCGCGCTGCTAGCAGGCAGGCAGAGTGAGCGGGTGTGGCGGACGGACGGGAAGTGGTGGTTTTTTGTTTTGTTTTTGGGTTGCGGGGCGAGAGGCAGGCGACCGACAAAGTTTGCTCGCGACGGAGAGATGTTAGTGGCCCTGAAAAGGGCCGTTTTTGTTTGTGCGGTGCGGTGCCGCGGCGCGGTTTAGGCGCGCTCGCCGCGGATGCGGCGCGCGAGCTGGATGTCCTTGGGCATGATGGTGACGCGCTTGGCGTGGATTGCGCACAGGTTGGTGTCTTCGAAGAGGCCGACGAGGTAGGCCTCGCTGGCCTCCTGCAGGGCCATGACTGCGGAGCTCTGGAAGCGCAGGTCGGTCTTGAAGTCCTGGGCGATCTCGCGCACTAGGCGCTGGAATGGCAGCTTGCGGATGAGCAGCTCTGTGCTCTTCTGGTAGCGCCTGATTTCTCGCAGGGCGACGGTGCCCGGCCTGTAGCGGTGGGGCTTCTTGACGCCTCCGGTGGCGGGCGCGCTCTTCCTCGCCGCCTTGGTGGCGAGCTGTTTGCGCGGCGCCTTTCCGCCGGTGGACTTGCGGGCCGTTTGCTTTGTGCGGGCCATGGCGGTAGCGGTAGCGGTAGCGGAGCGGCGTGCGTGGAGGTTAGGTGCGGCGCGGCGTCCGGTGCTGCCTTGACAACGGGCCCGCGCGCCTCCGTGCTGCGCTTATATGCCCTCGGTTGCGCGTGGTGGGGGGAGGGCGGGCCAGAGTCTATATAGGGGGGCGGCGGGCGCGCTGGGCGCAGACCGTAGCCGACTCGCCAGCCGCTGCAGCTGCTGTTTGTGCACGTTTTGCTTTGCCCGAGGAAGGAAGGATGACAGGCCGCGGCAAGGGAGGAAAGGGGCTCGGCAAGGGTGGCGCCAAGCGGCACCGCAAGGTGTTGCGCGACAACATCCAGGGCATCACGAAGCCCGCCATCCGCCGCCTGGCTCGCAGGGGCGGCGTGAAGCGCATCTCTGGTCTGATCTACGAGGAGACCCGCGGGGTGCTGAAGGTGTTCCTGGAGAACGTGATCCGCGACGCGGTGACGTACACTGAGCACGCCAAGCGCAAGACTGTGACGGCCATGGACGTGGTGTACGCCCTGAAGAGGCAGGGGCGCACCCTGTACGGTTTCGGCGGTTAGGCTGCGTCGCAGCGGGCGCTGGCCTTCCCGCGGCCGTGCTTGTGGGTGGGAGAGACTAGAAAACGGCCCTTTTCAGGGCCACCACACTGTTCGGAAGTTGAAAAGTGCGAAAGAGTCTGTGTTGTTGTTGCTGCGTGTGTGCGCTGTGTTGTTTGTTTGTTTGTTTCTTTCTTTCTTTCTTTCCGTTTGAGCGACGTGATGTGACTGGGAGGGGAGAAGGAAAGGAAACGTGTCATGTGGCTGGCTGTGTGTGGAGCTGCTTCGTTTGTGTGTCTTTGTATCGATCGCGACGGAGATGGCGGGCTGTGTGTTGTTGTGCGAGAGGCGGTGATTATTTGCTTGCGTGGTTTGTCTCTGTGTGTTTGTTTGCGGCGGCGTTGGGGTTTCCGAGGCAAGGCGTGTGGGCATAGGCGGCCGGATCAGCTGTTTCGTTCGTGTCGACGGCCGTTGCGCGCGGGAGTGGAGGGCGGTGTGTCGACACGCCTCCCTTTAACAATGGTCATTATTGCTGCCGTTGTCGGTTTGGAAGGCGACTGCGACCGTGCAAAATGTGTGTGTGTTGGGCCACACGGGCTGTGTGGACGACAAGATGGCGGACGTGCGCCGGCGGCGGCTGTGCTGTGACAGTGCAAAGTTAAAACAAAACAAGGTGCGGCGAGGACGACTGAAATTTTGCTTTGGACGTAGGTGTGTGTGGTGGCCCTGAAAAGGGCCGATTGTTGTGGGCCGAGCCGAGCCGGCAAAGCGCGTTGCGTGCAGGGGAGCACGCGGCGCTGCGATTGCCTGGCCTCCTTTAGGCCTTCTTCTCGGTCTTCTTTGGCAGCAGGACGGCCTGGATGTTGGGCAGGACACCACCCTGTGCGATGGTGACGCCCGACAGGAGCTTGTTGAGCTCCTCGTCGTTGCGGATGGCAAGCTGCAGGTGGCGCGGGATGATGCGCGTCTTCTTGTTGTCGCGGGCCGCGTTTCCGGCCAGCTCGAGCACCTCAGCCGCGAGGTACTCCATGACGGCGGCGAGGTAGACGGGCGCCCCGGCGCCGACGCGCTCTGCGTAGTTTCCCTTGCGCAGGAGGCGGTGGATTCTGCCGACCGGGAACTGGAGCCCAGCCCTGCTTGAGCGGGACTTTGACTTGCCCTTGACTTTGCCTCCCTTTCCGCGTCCGGACATGGCGATGGGCTAGCGACGGTGCACACGAAACGGAAACGAAAACGACCGGTGCGAGCGGCAGCGAGTCGAGCAGCGGAGTGCGTGCCGGCGCAGCCGGGGTGGGGGTGCTTTATGGGCTCGGGTGCGGCGGCCGGTTGCGCGCGCGCCCCATTGGTCGGCGGCCGCAACAGGGCGAGCTGGTAAAGGTGCGGCGGCGGCTGGCGGCGGGTGCCACTGTGTGGGGAGACGCTGACTAGAGCGGAGCGCTTGCTACTGGTGTTGCTGCTGCCGTACGTTGGTTCGAGATGCCGCCCAAGACTAGCGGGAAGGCCGCCAAGAAGGCTGGCAAGGCGCAGAAGAACATTTCGAAGGGCGACAAGAAGAAGAAGCGCAAGAGGAAGGAGAGCTATGCCATCTACATCTACAAGGTGCTGAAGCAGGTGCACCCTGACACGGGCATCTCGTCGAAGGCGATGAGCATCATGAACAGCTTCGTGAACGACATTTTCGAGCGCATTGCGGCCGAGGCTTCTCGCCTGGCGCACTACAACAAGCGCTCGACCATCACGTCCCGCGAGATCCAGACCGCTGTGCGGCTGTTGCTGCCTGGCGAGCTGGCCAAGCACGCCGTGAGCGAGGGCACGAAGGCGGTGACCAAGTACACGAGCTCCAAGTAAGGAGGTGGCTCTGGAATGGAAGGAAGGATGGAGAAGGCTCCTCCGTTGCGAGAGCGGCAAAACGGCCCTTTTCAGGGCCACCAACTTGCCTTTTGCGGGAAGGGCGGAATTGTTGTTGTTTGTGTGGACGGCTGTGATGTGTGTGTGTGCATTTTGATTGTGGGTGGGGGGGCGCGTCAAAGCGTGTTGCGCGGGGTACGGCCACGAGGTTGGTCGCCGTGGCGTGGAATGGTGGCACGCCTCGTTGGCGTGGTTTTTGACCCATTGGTGTTGTTGTGTGTGTGTGTGTGTGTGAGACCCGTCTGCGAGGGGGGGACAGTGTGATCGGCGACTTTTGTGTCACCGTAACGACGGCCGTTTGCGGGTTTGTTTTTTTGCACATCATACATGGCGAGGGTGAAATGTGAAATGTTTTTGTTTGGTTTTTTTTGCCGCCCACTATTCCCTTTGCTGTACGCCGAGTTTGACAATGGTGCGACGTAACTGCAGCGTGGAGGTGTGTGAGTGACGTTGAAATGAACGTGCCATTAAGACGCATTGTTGTTGTATTGTACTGTACGTGTACGGCGACACGCACGATGATGTACCATTCGACTCTGATGTTTGATAGCCGTGTCTGACTGATTGCGTACGACGCACGCACACCGATGTCGTCATTCAAGATGCACGCTAGACGACGACGGCGGCGGCGGCGGTCGTTTGTTTGGCGAATGTCTGTACACGTGTTTGTCTGTGTCCATCCGGTATGTATTTGTTTGTTTGAAAGTGTTTTGTGTGTCGGTGACGTGGTCCGATCCGTCGCCCCCTGAGTAACTGTCGATCGGCGCGATAGACCGGCGTCACGCAACTGAACCGAAGTCTTGGGCACACCCGTCATACTGTTGTACACCGTCGCGCTGAGAACGGTAACGAAAGGTTGACTTTGATCGGTCGAATGTCTGGGCAGAACGTGAGGAATGAGGCGAGAGTGCAAGGAGGGGGGGGGGCAAAAGAGAGAGGAAGGGAAAAAGGGGAGAAACGCATTCGTAGAGCAACGGAACGTTCCCGTGTCGGAGGCGTATTGGAGCCGCACTGAAATGCGTTTAACGGCGGCGCGGCTGCAAGTGTCTGCCGTGGTGAACGTTACCTTTGACGGCTGCATTGGGCTTTGCCTTTGCTTTTGCTTTTGCTTTCGCTTTCGCGTTCGCTTTCGCTTTCCCGGATGTACGTAACGTTTGTTGATATGGTTCTGAGGAAGAGTGTATGACAGTGCCGTGCCGTCCATGTTCGTGTGCCCTCCCATTGTGTGTATGCTATTGTCTGTGTACTTGAATGATGTATGTAGGTGTTAGTGGACATGTTTTACCAGTGGGGGGAAATGGATCGTCGATAGTTGCCGTCACTCTGTCACGGTCGAGATGACGCACCCTCCGTACAGAAAGGTGTCGAGAAAGTGAGTGAGTGTGTGCGTCCGTGAATTGGCAGTGTTTGGAGGTGGGCGTGCCCTGGATGTGGCCCGGAAAAGGCTGTTCGTTAGGCGGTAGTGTTGTGTGGACAGGGGAGGGGCATGCGTAACGCTGCTGGCATGGCATTTCGGGAGATGGGAGGGGGCAAACGAGGAAACGAGGAGCGGCGGCCAAAGACGGGACGGGGAGGGGCGCGGTGTGGGTTGGCTTGCGCCTGTGCTCGGCGTTGTGGTTTGTGCAAAAGAGGAGGAGAAAAACAATGTGAGTTGCCAGGGAGGGGAGCGGTGTTGTGTTGTGGTTGTCGTGGTGTAGCCGCAGACGCGGCTGTCAGTGAACGTGGCGAGACGGACGGATGCGCGGAGGGGCGGGGGCGGCGCATTTCGCCGGTGCCGTGCCGTGCCGTGCCGTGCCGTGCCGTGCCGTGCCGTGCCATGCCTGAAAGCCGCGTGGTCGCTGTGTTGTTGGTGGCGTGGGGGCGAGGAGAGTACCGTACGGGTGTGCTTGTGCGCCGGAAATGGCACACTGCGCCCGCCCGTCTTGGAGGCTGATGGCTGTGGTGTGGAAATGGGGCGCGGTGATGTTGAAGCAGTTGAAGAACAGAAAAGAAACCAAGAAAACGGAAGGCGTGATGCGGCGGTGGTGGTGAGAGCGGGAAAAACAAAACAAAAAAAAAAAAAACAACAAAAAAAAAGAAGGAAAAACAACAAGAAACAAAAAAGAAAACAAAAAGTCTATCAATATTAAAATGTAAATGGAAATGGAAATGGACCCAGGTATAACCTCCCTGCACAAATAGCAGAGAGTCCGATGATAATAAAAATGTGCCAGAATGTTAACGTCCCTACAAAACAAACCCAACGGTAATATTAATGAAAGAGTGAACCGTATGTAACATTGCAACAGACATAATGAAACCTGATAAATTGTATAAGGGCAGCAGCGTTGACCTTTGGCCCTGTATTCAGAATAAAAAGAGCCAAAGATCGTTACCCCAATGAAAAAGACACTGAAACACGTATGTAACATAGTAGCGATGGCGAGACGTTGTAGCATCTGTGACCAGAGAGTTTGCGCTGGACTGCGCGAGTGTTGCGAGCGGTTCTCAGTCAGTCAGTCTGTCTGTCAGTAGTCGTTGCGAGTCCGTAGCTCTGTGTAGTTGAGGGCTGTACTCTGTCAGTAGTCGTCGCGTGCAGTACGCTAATAGTCGTCATGCAGAGCGGTCGGTCAGTAGTAGCAGCCGAGTGCGGTTGTGTGATGTAGGTGGTCGGCAACACTGGTCAAGATGGTGAATAAGGTATACTGTTAATTAATATAATCATTAGATAATGAAAAAGTGTAATTATTCTCCAACAAGTTCCCCAATAATAATTTTTATTTCAAAAGCATTTTTCAAACATTTAATTTGTTATTGAACTAAAGAGTTCGTTGCACTTCACATTTCATTCCACTGCTTTGAAGAAAAATGTCACTAAAATCACAAAAAAAGAGAATATTATTATTTGCAAATGCAGTTCCTCCAAGCGCTGCGCAACAACCAGAGCAGAAATGTGACATCCATTTATTCGGAGGTAAGACTTTAATTCTGATTGTTTTGCACAGGGCCAAAGACCGATATTTCGGTTTAATTGAAGTTTCTTGTCACTGAACGGACGTTTGTAAATGTTGTGTGAAGACTTTATATTTGAGTCAGATTGCGAATTTCACATTTTTGTTGCCATTTTCAATACCTCTCATTGTGGGCGAGGTTACAATTAGCGCAATGTCCATTAGCATCCGTAAATAACATTGTCCATTATTTTAAATTTTGCTGGGAGGTTACAACACACACACACAAAAAAAAAAAAAAACAAAAAATTGCATTTATATCCGCTCCTCAATTGTAGATACCCCTTACACAGCTGTGTGCAATGAATGAGTGCTGGCTGGTAATTAATTGCACTCCTTGGAGGGAAATGCCATAGGAAGTAGTCTTTAAAAAGTGAATGTTTTTCGTTAAGAGACAAAAGTTACTTTAGAAAAAAGTAATAGTGGGGCTTTTGTTGTTGAACAAAAGAAGTACAATGAAACATACGTTATCAGATTTGCGCAATGCAGCGTCACACCACCTTTTGATTATAACACAATATACTATACATCGTCCCGAACCGTGACCAGAGTCGCGAGACGAGCAGAGCACGCCGCCGACGCCCGCTCAGTACAACCGTCGACCCGCTACTACTGTCGACCGACTACTACCTCTCCCGACTCGCGCTACAATATATATAACAACTGTTCCTGGCGACCCGGTGCGTGCCACTACTGTCGTCTGGCGCGTCCAAGCGCCGACTAGCAGCGATAAAGAACTCTCTGGTCAGACAGAGATGCTGTCATGCCTCGCCATCGCTCTGGTAATGAATACATACGTGTTGCAGCGTGCGTACCACCGGAACACGCAGTGGCGGAGCCAAAGACTGTGTTGTCGAGGTCGAGTGCGAGTGGGAAGAGAGGCAGCGTCGGCACGGAGATGCAAGCGAGCGCGAGACGCACGGGGGCTGCGGCGTGGCGCGTTTGCGGTCGGCGCCTTTGGTGGCAACGGCCGGGACAAGCAGCGGTGTATGGTGTGGTGCGGGGCGGACAGGGGCGGCGGTGGACGGGGAGGAGGCGGCGCGACGACGGCATGGGGGCGAAAACGGGACGGGGGACGGCGGATGTTGAGAGGCGTCACGCGCGGACAGGACACAGACACAGAGACACACAGATTGGAAAGGGAGGGTGCGCGGTAGTAGTTGGGAATGTGCGTACCGTGCGGGATGGGAGTGGGCGAGGAACACGGTCGTGGCCCCTGTTTTGGGTGCGTGTGATGACGTCGGTGTGTTGTGGGAAGGGAAGGTGCTGTGGCGGCGGCGCGTAATGGGCGTAGGCCGAAAAGAGAAAGGAACGTGGGCAGTGTGTTGGCACGCGTCGGTTCGACTGCGACGTTGATGGGCAGGGCAGGGCAAGGTTAATGGTGGTAGGAGTAGGCGTGTGGGCGCAAAAAATCTGCCGCTGCAGGCGGTGCCGTAACCGCCATGGCGGGAAGGAGAGAAAGAAAGAAAGAAAGAAACAAAAAAAAAAAAAAAGAAAAGGAGGGGGGGGTGGGCGAAAGTGGAGAGGCGGTGGTGTGAGAAGGGCGGGGGCGGAAGGAAGGCAGGAAGGACAAAGAGGCGAGGCGACGGCTTGCTTTGTGTATCGGTCGGTCTCTGGCTATGCTTCGTTTTCTGCAGCAGGGTCGGTGCGCGGCGTGGCTCGCGGCAGTGGAACGCCTGGTGGCTGGACGGCCAGCAATGCGGTTGGATGGGCGGCCACAGCACCGCACCTGTGCCCGAGGAGGAGACGCTGGCGGCGGGCCCTGAGGTGAGGCCGGCTCGGCTGGGGCTGTGGATGTGTAGGTGTGCGCCGCTGCTGCAACAACGAGTAAAACGCGAGAAGGAGGGATGGCGGTAGAGAGAGAAAAAAAAAAAAGGTCGTGTTGTGTTGATGCGCAGGCAGACGCGTACAGAGGGACGAGCCCGGTCTGCAGCAGGGTGTGGCCGTGCCGAGTGCAGAGCAGCGGCGGCTCGGTTCGGTTCGGCCCGGCCCGGCGGGCCGCGCTGTTGTCGCGGACGTGAGCGCCCCTGGCGGGTGGCCGGAGGCGGCGCGGCGTGTTGGACGTGTGGCTGGTGGCAGTGCACAATTTGCGAGTGGCTGGCGGTGTGGTGTGCGGTTGGCGCGTCGGGCGGCGGAGAGGTATGTGTTGCGGGCGCCCTTTGCTGCGCTGCGTCGTTGCGTGTGCCGTACAGGGCGGGCGCTTGTCGACTGTGTGGGCGGTGTGGCGAATTGGCGTGAAACGGCTGCCGAGAGGTGTGTGGTAGCGAGCCGGTCGGTGGTGTCGGTGCGAAGGGGAATGTGCGTGCGTTTGGCGGTTTCGGTGTGCTTTTTGCGGCGTGAGAGTGGGAATTAGTGGGGCCGGCTGTTGTGTTGGTTCCTTGTGTCTTGTGTCGCGTAGCTTGATGGCAACGTGGAAGGACGCCGGTTTCGTTTCGAGCCTTGCGTGTGGTTGTCGACGTTGACTGGTTGGCGTGTGCCGATGCACGTGCATGTGTGGGTCGCGAGTGCGTTTTTGGCTGGCTGTGTGTGTGTGTGTGTGTGTTGGTTTTGGGGGGGAAGGGGGAGGCGGTGGTGAAAGTGCAGTCGTTGCCACGGCGTCGTCGGGTGGGGCTGGGGCTGTGCGTCGTGGCGGAAAGGTGGTAGGTTGCGGGAAGCGAGCCCGTCGTTGACGGGTGTCGCGTGAGTTGTGAATCGAGTGGGGCGCGGGGCGCGGGACAGGAGCAGCGTGCCGCTGCGTCGTGGTCGTCAGCAGAGGCTGTGCGTGTGCTTGTCCTTTTTGTGGGCGGTTCGTGCGAGGCGTTTTTGTTTTGTGTTGCCCTAGTTGTTAGTTTATTGTGTTTGTGTTTGTTATTTTGAGACGACGACTGGTTGGTGGCGTGCGCGCGAAAGTGGCGGTGTGCGCTTCCCGTGTCGTTTGATTTTTTTGTTTTTGTGTGTTTTTTTTTGTTTTTTGCACTGGGCCCCGGTGGGTGGGTGCGTGTGTGTCGATTGCCGGCTGGCGAAAGGTGCGCCATCGGCGGGGTGGGTCGCCGGCACAAGTAGAGGCGGCGGCGTTGTTGCTGTTGTTGTGTGGTGTTTGTTTTGTTCGGCTGTGTCGGCGAGCTGTGTTGCGGTGCGTGTGAATGGTGGTGCAAAAGTGCTGGCGTTGGGGCTGCGACTGCGACGGCGGCGAGCCGCGGGCGCGCCATTGATAGTGATGTTGTGACAGCGGCTGTGTACGGTAGTGGTGTTGTTGTAGCACGACGTGCATCCGGGCCGGCGCGGAAAGCGCAGTTGCGGGCGGTTGCCCTTCGGTGCCAGCCATGTCGCGTGAGCGGCGGTTGCTCTGGTGTCGACACGTGGTGCTCTGGGTTGTTGTGTGGTGCCCTTTGGCCGGTGGGGGTGGTTCGCGTGTGTCTCGTTCGCGCTCGGTGTCTGGTCGTGGTCGTGCTGCTCCCCCGTCTGTCGGCGGTTTCCGACGTCGTCTGTACGTTTTTTTTGTTCGTTTGCGGCGTGCCTGCCGACGTCCGTCCCGTCGCGACCTTTCAACCGAAAGTGTGGCGCCCGAAGGTGAACGAACGTAACCCTGACCTCGGCGCTTTACGCTGAGCCGAGCGAACCGAACCGAACCGAACCTAACCTGTGGTGTGGCGAGGTGAGCTCAGCCTGTGAGCCCCTAACGTCTACGTAAGGTAAGCTGTCCGGCTCACGCCTCACGTTTGAACGCTTTTCTAACCTACGTTTGACGCTTCTTAACCTAGCACCGACCCCTTAACCTAACGTGTAACCTAACCTAACCTAACCTCTGACGCCTGACGTGTTGAATGCTTAACTAAGTTTGACGCTTAACCTAACCCAAGTCCCCTTAACCTAACCCACGTCCACCTAACCTAACCTAACGTAGACGTGTAAACGTAATGTGTAACGCGTAACGTGTAAGGTCGGCTGTCGTGTGTGCTTGACGGCAGATTGGGTTGGTCTGTAGATTCGGATTGCGGTTTGCCTCGGTCGAGGGGTTGGGTCGGAAGCGGCGAGGGGCGGCGGCGCCTGTTGCGCAGGCGGCGTCCGTTTGCGGCGGGCAATTGTTGAGAAACGGCTGTGAATGTTGGCGGGCGAGAGGAGGAGGACGGCGCGCGATGTGGCCCGACGGCTGCGGGCCGATCGGGAAACGGCGGGAGGGCGACGGAAGGCGATGGGGCGGCGGAGGCGCGTTTGCACGGCCGTCATCGCCGCACGCCTCGGCTTGTGTGGCTGTGGCGCCGGCCGCGCTGGCCGGGCTGCCGCGGCGACGGTGTGGGAGTTTTGCCGAAGGTTTGGCCATTGTGGCGGGTCGTCGGCTGGGGCTGTGGGGGCGGCATTTGGGCGGGGGCGGCGATTCTCGGCGGGCCGACCCAGGCTGTAGCGCGCGGTAGCTGCAGTTTGGCCGTGGTTTGCGGCGCTGCCGTGGCGACTGGTTGGCGACTGTGGTGTGGCTGTGTGTAGCCCCATCCTCGGTGGTTTGAAAGGCGCGGGCGGTTGTGGCGCAGGTTTGGGGCTGCTCCGCACAGGCTGTCGGACGTTGGGCGGTAGCAAGCGCGGGAGGCGCGGCGCGGCGGCGCGCAGAGTGGCGGCCGCTCTCTCGGCCGTCCGCGCCCGCCCGCGACACTGGCTGGGCCTTGTGATTCTCTGCTCTGCTGCTGTGCTGTGCTTGCGTGCCTGCCGTCCCGCTCGCTCTCGCTGTGTGTTACGCGCGTCGTCGAAATGGCAGATCAGGCGGCTACGAACGAGACTGCTGCGGCACCCGCCGCCACCGGCACTACGAAGAAGGCCAAG